>NC_057805.1:227054768-227188514 GCF_018294505.1 Triticum aestivum
AACAACCCTCACTGTTCATCAACATGCAGCAGGTTCGACCGGCTTCAGTTAGCACCAATAGTGATGGAATCGCTCGATCGGGTTCAGTTAACAGCCAGATCGATCGATCTCTCGGGTTCAGTAACACGTAGCCTGTAGTGAAATCGCTCGGTTCAGTAGGCGAACGCCTCGCTCGGGTTCAGTTAGAGCCCAACTCCTTGCACCGACGCGCGTACGTGTACGAGAGAAACATGCAATGCTCGGCCCTGACCACCCACCGTAACCGAGAACTCCCCGATGTTTTCCTCACCCTCGCTTCTACCACGATTTTTTCCGTCATGGACGGACCAAAGAATGTCATGCAGCTACGTCTCCGGCCGGCCCAGGATGAAACGCCCATTTTCTGTCATGTTTTTTGTCATAGAAGTAGGATCCCACCACATCTATGATGATACCGGGGTTTGTCACAATAATCGTCATAGAAGTGTCATAAGCATGATAGGAAAAAAATCGTTCGGCCCAAAATGGCACGGATGTGTCTTTTTTTTGTAGTAAAAGAAAGTTGAATAAGTTTCAACTAATGTTTATTATTTGCTTCCTTGAAAATCCTCCTCGTGCGGATCCTGAGTTCGTACGAGAAACCTGCACACGAACGAATCTTGTCGTGTTTTGTTCAGATATCATATGATTTTAACAAAATAAAAAAATAAAAAGTACTCGGTAATGCCTTTTTTGCCCTCTCCTCCTAGGGTTCACGTCGAGTGTAAGGAGGGCAAAAGGAGCGCCTAGGCAGAGCCCTATCCACCCCGCCATGACCAGAGGGACTCAACCCGGCAGGATCAGAGGGACGCCCCCTCCCCCGGCAGGGAAGACATTGTCGGGGTCGAGGTGCCCAGCTGGTGATGAAGGAGTTGCCGGTGCCCAGCTGGTGCTGAAGGTGCTGCCGACGTTTAGCTGGATTCCGAGTCGCGTCTTTGGACTTGACGAACGAAGACTCGCCATCATTTTCTTTACCATTTGCGTCCTCCTAGTCATTGTCGCTCGAGGAGGAGCTTTCGCTATCGCACAAGCTTCCCGTGCAGCACCCTAGACGAGCGCCTAAAGGCCTGATGAACTTCCCGGAGAGCGCGTCGGATTCCACCAACTTGTAGTGGAGGAAGTGCCCCTCCACCAAGTAGCGGGTGCGAGCGAAGGATTTCCACTGTCCGTTGGCAGGGAACTCTACGTCCACCCAAACATCACCATTGAGGCAACCATTCACGCGCAACCACAACCCGAGCGGCTCGTCCACCTCCATTACCCTAGCAAAGGGACGAGGAAGCCGTAGCCTGCTCCTTGCCGGGGGCGGGGCTCCAGGAGGTGGAACAACCGGTGCCCCGGCATGTCCACCTCGACCACAACCGCCGTGATGACCATGACCTCGCCTGACGGCCCCACCCCGCGTGCTGGAACCAGCCTCCATGGGCGCAGTCGAGGAAGAGGTGTGGTGATGAGGAGAAGCTCTCGCTGCCACATCGGAAGCATGAGCACGACCTCTCCCTCTCTCCATGGTGACATAAGATGCATGGAGAACAAAGGAGATGGAGATGGATGAGCATCGCCTCCCATGCCGCCTCCTTTTATTGGGAAAGGCATGGGGGCTGGCTCTGCACTACCTTAGGGCTACTGCACCGCTCCCCCAATCCCGCGCCCTGTGTTTCTAACGGGCGCTTTACTCCACCAGCTGCCCAGCTTCGCCAATCCGGCATTTTGGCTCCTCTAATCAAGAGACTGCGACCACGACCGCCATTCTGCACCAATCCCATGTCCCATGCCTAATCCACGTCATGGGGAGGGAAAAGCTGCAGTAAAGGAGGGGGTGATGGTAGAGGAAACAGTTACTTCAAACCGCGCCTAGTCATGGGCTTGTCCACGCGGAGCCTGGTTGCAACCCACGTACGCACACGCCCCCAGTTTCTGGCACGGACGTTGAAAGCTATTTAAAAAACATGACAACGCCAGATGAAAGCTGGGGGCTGGCTCAAAGTTCGGGTTAATGAAGAAGCAAAGGAAATTCAAAACATTGGCATCAATCCATCCGGACCAACGTTGTCTTGCCTGTGCATTGTTTGGGCCTCGCCCAATGATGCCCGACAGGACATGTGGCCAAGGCCTGGGGGTTCCTGTCGGTGTATTAAACATGGGTGTGTAATACCCAGACTTATTCACAGGCAAGTAGTAGCTCTCTCGCCAAACGAATGCCTCAATGGAAGCTCCCAAGTCAAGGAAGCAACTCTTCAAGAGATCAAAGAGTGCATCAAGAAGACCAAGACAAAACAGAAAGAAGAAGTACTAGAAGTAGGTCTCGCCGGCAAGGTCGAACCGACAAGACAAAGGCCCGACAAGCCCCGCGGCAAGCAGATCCCTGCCAACCACCAGCGCTCCATCTCACCAGATAGCTGGTAGCCATTCGGTGAGGTGTCGAGCCGCACGCGGAGCGTTGGATCTTGCATGCCCCTGTCAGCTCACCGGAAAACAAATTACCTTTATAGACACACATCATAATGGTGTGTCAAGATAACGGGAGGTAGTTGAGAAAGCGGTGCGGCAACCTTGCCGGGGCTCCTCCTCCTTACAACACCTCATGATACATTAATGCATTTTTGTCCTAACTAGGACAGTTAGGTGTGATAGCACTGTTTCTATCTAATCATCATTTAATGACCCTTTTGCCCCTGTGGTAACCCCTTGATTTATAAAAAGAGGGCTAAGGAAACCTTTACGAGGGTTGGAACCCATTGTAACCTCAACCACACATGCCTGTGCAGCTGCTTTCTCCTCATACCATGCTGGGGGAGAGCGCTCTATGCACTCACACACATCCAATACATCCAAGCAGGAGTAGGGTTTTACGGTTCATAGTGGCCCGAACCTGGGTAAATCTTGTTGTCCCTCTTGTTGTTCTTCCTCTTTGTGTTGAGTGCACCCCCTTGCCGAACCAGAAGGGGCAGCATTGTCCCATAGATCGCCGGCTCCACGCCAACATCTTTGGCTGAACCAAAAGGGGTAACATTGTCCCATAGATTGCCGGCTCCATGTTGACAATGACCTTGACAGAATCTCCTTGCGTGCCTGAGGGAGTCCTGGATTAAGGGGTCCTCGGGCGTCCGACCTGTTGGACATGGGCCGGACTGATGGGCCGTGAAGATACAAGACAGAAGACTCTCTCCCGTGTCCGGATAGGACTCTCCTTGGCGTAGATGGCAAGCTTGGCGTTCAGATATGAAGATTCCTTTCTCTGTAACCGACTTTGTACAACCCTAGTTCCCTCCGGTGTCTATATAAACCGGAGGGTTTAGTCCATAGAGGCAAGGATAATCATACTCATACAGGCTAGACTTCTAGGGTTTTAGCCATTAAGATCTCGTGGTAGATCAACTCTTGTAATACTCATATATTCATCAAGATCAATAAGCAGGAAGTAGGGTATTCCCTCCATAGAGAGGGCCTGAACCTGGGTAAACATCGTGTCCCCTGTCTCTGTTACCATCGACCTTAGACGCATAGTTCGGGACCCCCTACCCGAGATCCGCCGGTTTTGACACCGACATTGGTGCTTTCATTGAGAGTTCCACTGCATCGTCACCAGGAGGTTCGATGGCTCCATCAATCATCTACAACAATGCCGCCCTGGAGGAGGTTTTTCTCCTCAGCCAAATCTTTGTGTTCGGTGGCTTCGCACTACGGACCAACTCGCTTGGTCATCTAGAGCAAATCGACAGCTACGCCCCAGGTCACCAGATTAGTTTTGGAAATCTGGACTATGCTGCTGATATCCGAGGAGACTTGATCATCCAAGGATTCGTGCCCCCAACCTCCTCTCTGGCCTGAGATCCGGAGCGTACCGCCAGGTCCGAAAACGGGCTCCCTGAGCTCGCCGGACTATCTGCAGCCACTAAGCCCATTGTGGGAGAGCCGGGGGAAAAAGTGTCGCTGGCAACTGCCATAAAGCCGAACCCTTCTCCGGACACTAGCTCCGAATCCTCGGAGTCAGCATCGTGCGAGTTCGGCCGAGGAGTCTCCCTCTCGACGTACTCCATGGGCTCTCTTCTCTCGGGCCAAACCTCGCCTTTAAGCGAGGCTCTGGACTTAATGCGATCCCTTGTCATTATGGAGGAGCAACGTCCGAACTATGCCCAGCTCGAACTAGGGGCTGAGAGCAGGAAATTTCACGTCCCACCCACCACCCACTTTATAGCCACTGTCGAGGACTTAACCGACATGCTCGATTACGGACGACGATGAGAAGAACAGGCCCAAAACCCGCCGTTCACCGGACGCCGGACAGCCACTTCTTCGTATGACGTGTATATGGTGGATACACCCAAAGAGAATAGCGGCTACGACAAGGAAGATCCAGTCGAGGATAAACCTCCTGAGATACAACCGAAGCGCCGACGTTAGCGGCGCCGCTCTAAATCACGTCGTGGAAAAGACAGCAATACCGGCACAGGAGAAAACAATACTCTGGATGATGCCGAAGACAATGAAGACCCTGTTGAGCCAACGTCCGGACAGGACGAACGGGAAGATGGGTGAGTGTAATGACCAAACCTCGAAGGATTTGAGTCTCTGTGCTTACAGTGCTAGTCCCTGGATCGACTCGCTAGCACACACAGTACATATGAATATCAACTAACAAGTGCATCATTTACTATAACGTATGATCCATAATTCATAAGGTATTACAAACTAAGTAGCACATAGCTAGCTTTATTCAATAATAACAGCAGAAATGTAGCCTAACAAATGATGAGTCCCGTCAATGCCCACTGGCGAAATGTTGAGTGAAGACTCGCGGCCCTACTGTATCTCACTGATCACCTGAATATCCTGCAACATGATAAGTTGCAGCCACAAAGGGTCAATACATTGAATGTATTGGCAAATTACACATAATGATATAGCAAACCTACATCCACAAAGCAGAGCATGACAAACAAAACACTCAAGTTTGGTTTCGCGTAAAACTACCTTCACCTACCTCCACGACATAGGCAAGGTGCACACAACACAGATGACAAAGATCTTCAAGATGTCTTAGGTGCGCTCAGTCCTGGCGCATTCTCTAGGGACAATAGAGTGCTCAGCCCGTGATGCATTCACATGAGAAAAAGCCCCGACAACTCAAGTGCGCTCAGCCATGGCGCATTCTCTAGGGACAATAGAGCGCTCAGCCAGTGACGCATTCACCTGAGTAAAAGTCCCGAGCCTACAGCTATAAGCGCTCACCACTTCCATGCATCATCACTCGACACATGCCCACGTCTACCATAGCAAGTTGATCACACCAACACATAATACAATCAATACCAAAACATGACCGCACGGCCAGGCCAAACATATATCATAGCATAAAACCACACTTGCATAGCAGAATATAGGATAAGCAAAATCAAAGTGCAAACTTGCCTTGAACGGTATTGAAGTACTCTAATGCTTAATTCTGATCCGCTTCACACTTCGGACAATCTATATGATAACGAAGGCACCGATAAATAAACCGTGCCCACATAACACCACAATACAGTCAACAGCAATGAATTCAAATAAAAACTTAAATAGCATAACATATCGCTAGGTATAGATTATGTACATGCTAGTAGGATCACAATGCAAAAAGAATCAACTAATTTGGATCAACGGTTTAAAAGATATGGCCTCCGGAAGTTTGAATTCAAATTTAAACAAATTCAAATTTGAATAGTTCAAAAATGTGAAATTTTGGTTCTACTGGATGCTCCTAGTCAATATGGGTGTATAGGAAAAAGAATCGATTAATTTGGAGTTACGGATCTCAATATATACTTAAATGAAATTTTGATATGGAATCTATCAAAAGAATATTGTGTCAAAATAGATCTCTTCGAAGAACTGCTGCTGCTATGGATGTGCCACGTGGCGCATTACTATTGCCTGTGATGTGTTCGCTGTGGAGGTTAAACGACGGACGGCCGCAACTTAACAGATAACGGTTCGGAAATAAATAAAAACACAGATGATCTAATCCCGGCCGTTTAAAGAAGATTGGACGGCAGGGAGACGTGCTCACCTGAGAACAGAGCTGGGCGTCGTCGGAGTTGGAGAAGGACTGCGCCGGCGTCTCGGTGGTGATGCGGGCGACGGCTACTGAGGGCCTCTGGCTACGCAGATATGATCTACGAGTGGAGAGCGTGACGGAGATGAAGTGGGTGACCTCCGACACAATTGGAGCTTGCTCCGGTGGCGACAGTGATCGGCTGGAGCGGTGGCAGCAGAAACTGGCTCTGGTCGAGGTTGATGCGGTCGCTACGCTGCTCCCCTGCGCGAATTAGAAGTTGAGGGAGAGAGGGAAGCTCAAAGCGAACAATACATAAGGAAAGGTCAGGGCGGAAACCTTCTGTAGGTGACGAATTTGACCGGCGGAAAGCTTCTGCGGCGGCTGAACTTCGGCGAGATCGGGACGACTTGATAGGGCAAGGGCGATGGTGATTTTGGCAAAAGTCGAACTAGTAGGACACAGGCAGTATTTATATGGGGTCAGTACTGGGCTAGGGGCAGCAGGTCGATCGAAATCGATCGATACGATTCGACCTGGGTTCGGCTACAGAAGTTCAGGATGAACACGGCTGAGATGGGAGATGACAAGTGGGCCCTAGCAGCCAGTGGCTGCAGCAAGGGGGCGACGGGCTGCGCGTCGCTGCGTACCGGTTTGGGTGCCCACTGGGCCACGGTGTGGGGCGCTGCTGGGCCGCGGGCTGGCTGGCTGGCCGTCCAGCTCGCTGGCTCTCTCTCCCTCTCTCTCTCTCTTAAAAAAATATTTGCTACAGGAATTAAACTTATAGCTAAATAAAATACTAAGCTGGAAATATAAAATAACAAAAACACACAGTAAAATATTATATCTAAATTAGAAACAGTGAACATTTTTACAACACAAATACACTTAAAAAAACAATTATGCAATACAAGCACATAAAGAGCAGCATAAACAACTAATAAATAATTTTGAGTTCAAAAACTCCAAAATAATTTGGTTAGACACCAGAATATATTCTTAGCGTTTTCCAAATATAATTAATAGGGGAGAAGTCATATTATCTCCACTCCAAATATATTGCCTTGAGTTGGAAAACACTTCAAATATTCAGAAAAATTAAATAAGCATAGAAATCATGAAGAAAAGAATGATACTATTAACATTCCAAATTTTAAAAATTTGGGATGTTACAAATCTACCGCCCTTAAAATGAATCTCTTCCTCGAGATTCGAGTTGGCTAGCAAAGGTTAAAGATGGGTACTTGATATAATCCATACTCCAAAGTTTCAAGGCTTACTCATTGCATATTCCAAATCTCCCTTGACATGACTAAATTAATATGATGCATCAATGCTGAAAGAATGGTCACAATACTTGATCTTAATTAAGAACCTTACCAAAGGCTGATGCATTATCTGATCTTCCTACCCTCATGTGATTCACGTGTCCACTCTCGAAGTGATCAATCTCCCTCCAGAATTCCCACTGTCATAATTGATGTTCTTCAACAGGGGACAGTTGTTTGAATAATGCCCTAGCTCCCTGCACCTGTAACAAAGTAACTGACTGATATCCTTCGTGGGCGTTGAAGGGTTGTGGTTGTTGTTGTCATTCATCTGTCCACTATGGTTGTGTCCATTACCATGGTGATGATTATACCCATCATGGTTATGACCATTATACACATCCTCTTCAGAATCATAGTACTCAGAAGATGCTGACGAATTATGGTGCTTCCGTGATCCTCCAGAGTTGAACTTTGCGCCACTTGCCTTCCTCTTGCGGTTCTCCACCTCTTGAAACTTGCCTTCATGTACAATCGCCTTATCAATAAGCTCTTGACAGTTGTTGAATGTCGCCACTCTCAACTGAACACTCAACTGATCATCCAGACCTTCAAGAAACTTTTCTTGTCTAGCTGCATCAGTGTTAACATCATTAGGGGCATAGTGTGCTAGATTATTGAATTCCTCGACATATGCATTCATAGTGCGACCTTCCTGACGTAAGCTGCGAAACTCCTTCTTCTCCAGACTCATAGCACCAGCAGACACATGTGCGGCGCGAAACCTGCCTGAAACTGTGCCCAAGTGATAGTAGCAATATGATAAGTGACCAAGTAATTGTCCCACCATGCTGCGGCTGGTCCTTCTAACAAATGCGAGGCAAACCGCACTCTCTCTGCATCAGTGCAACCAACTGTGTCCAAATTCCTATTAACGGAGCACAGCCAATCATCAGCCACAATAGGTTCAGGGGTGCTAGAAAACCTCTGAGGATTCAACCTCAAGAAACGAGTAAGGGCATCAACTTGGGGTGGTGGTGGATTGTTGTTGTTGTTGTTGTTGTTGTTGTTGTTCTGGTTCTGAACAAGTAACTGGATCAACTGAGACTGTCCCTGAAGCAACTACTGCATGTATGGCGGTATGTCATTGTTGTTGTTGTCTCCTGTACCACTGGCTCTAGAGTTACAGCTCGGCGGCATCTGATGGGTAAGCTGGGGTGAGATATAGACAGAAATAGGTCTAAGGGAAAAACACTACCCATATGCTCATGCTAGCAATTAAAACTCCAACAACAACAAAAACAAACACTAGATTCACACAATTCACACAAGTCACCAAAACTATCCTAAAGTAATCACATGAAAAGAGCACATATGATCAATCAAAGCACCCAATTGCATAATACAAACAACCCACGAAATATGACAACACAAAAAGCAATGACCAACCAAACATATGACATATCACAAAACACGAGCAAAACCTACAGGTAAGGTCATATCCACAAGAGATATGATCTCATGATACTACCGCAAATGGATTATCGAACACAACTTAGAAATGGTGGTCTGCCAACTAAACTCCTCAAAAGATACTAATATAATTCCAGGGGTCATCTATACTTGAAAAGAAAAGATGTAAGTACAAGAGTATGAAATTCCAAGTAGACAACAAGTTGTAAAGTAAGTTTTCACTCCTATGGCTTTTCTAATCCATTTTCTAGGGTCACGACCTACAGTCAACACACTGCACTGATACATCTGTAACGACCAAACCTCGAAGGATTTGAGTCTCTGTGCTTACAGTGCTAGTCCCTGGATCGACTCGCTAGCACACACAGTACATATGAATATCAAATAACAAGTGCATCATTTACTATAACGTATGATCCAGAATTCATAAGTTATTACAAACTGAGTAGCACATAGCTAGCTTTATTCAATAATAACAGTGGAAATGTAGCCTAACAAATGATGAGTCCCGTCAATGCCCACTGGCGAAATGTTGAGTGAAGACTCGCGACCCTACTGTATCTCACTGATCACCTGAATATCCTGCAACATGATAAGTTGTAGCCACAAAGGGTCAATACATTGAATGTATTGGCAAATTACACATAATGATATAGCAAACCTACATCCACAAAGCAAAGCATGATAAACAAAACACTCAAGTTTGGTTTCGCGTAAAACTACCTTCACATACCTCCACGACATAGGCAAGGTGCACACAACACAGATGACAAAGATCTTCAAGATGTCTCAAGTGCGCTCAGTCCTGGCGCATTCTCTAGGGACAATAGAGCGCTCAGCCAGTGACGCATTCACATGAGAAAAAGCCCCGACAACTCAAGTGCGCTCAGCCATGGCGCATTCTCTAGGAACAATAGAGCGCTCAGCCAGTGATGCATTCACCTGAGTAAAAGTCCCGAGCCTACAGCTATAAGCGCTCACCACTTCCATGCATCATCACTCGACACATGCCCACGTCTACCATAGCAAGTTGATCACACCAACACATAATACAATCAATACAAAAACATGACAACACGGCCAGGCCAAACATATATCATAGCATAAAACCACACTTGCATAGCAGAATATAGGATAAGCAAAATCAAAGTGCAAACTTGCCTTGAACAGTATTGAAGTACTCTAATGCTTAATTCTGATCCGCTTCACACTTCGGACAATCTATATGATAACGAAGGCACCGATAAATAAACCGTGCTCACATAACACCACAATACAGTCAACAGCAATGAATTCAAATAAAAACTTAAATAGCATAACATATCGCTAGGTATAGATTATGTACATGCTAGTAGGATCACAATGCAAAAAGAATCAACTAATTTGGATCAACAGTTTAAAAGATATGGCCTCCGGATGTTTGAATTCAAATTTAAACAAATTCAAATTTGAATAGTTCAAAAATGTGAAATTTTGGTACTACTGGATGCTCCTAGTCAATATGAGTATATAGGAAAAAGAATCGATTAATTTGGAGTTACGGATCTCAATATATACTTAAATGAAATTTTGATATGGAATCTATCAAAAGAATATTGTGTCAAAATAGATCTCTTCGAAGAACTGCTGCTGCTGTGGATGTGCCATGTGGCGCATTACTATTTCCTGTGATGTGTTCGCTGTGGAGGTTAAACGACGGACGGCCGCAACTTAACAGATAACGGTTCGGAAATAAAAAAACACATATGATCTAATCCCGACCGTTTAAAGAAGATCGGACGGCAGGGAGACGTGCTCACCTGAGAACAGAGCTGGGCGTCGTCGGAGTTGGAGAAGGACGGCGCCGGCGGCTCGGTGGTGATGTGGGCGACGGCTACAGAGGGCCTCCGGCTACGCAGATATGACCTACGAGTGGAGAGCGCGACGGAGATGAAGTGGGTGACCTCCGACACAATTGGAGCTTGCTCCGGTGGCGACAGTGACCGGCTGGAGCGGTGGCATGGGAAACTGGCTCTGGTCGAGGTTGATGCGGTCGCTACGCTGCTCCCCTGCGCGAACTAGAAGTTGAGGGAGAGAGGGAAGCTCAAAGCGAACAATACATAAGGAAAGGTCAGGGCGGAAACCTTCTGTAGGTGACGAATTTGACCGGCGTAAAGCTTCTGCGGCGGCAGAACTTCGGCGAGATCGGGACAACTTGATAGGGCAATGGCGATGGTGATTTTCGCAAAACTCAAACGAGTAGGACACAGGGAGTATTTATATGGGGTCAGTACTGGGCTAGGGGCAGCAGGTCGATCAAAATCGATCGATACGATTCGACCTGGGTTCGGCTACAGAAGTTCAGGATGAACACGGCTGAGATGGGAGATGACAAGTGGGCCCTAGCAGTCAGTGGCTGTAGCGAGGGGGCGACGGGCTGCGCGTCGCTACGTACGGTTCGCGTGGCCACGGGGCCACGGTGTGGGGCGCTGCTGGGCCGCGGGCTGGCTGGCTGGCCGTCCGGCTCGCTGGTTCTCTCTCCCTCTCTCTCTCTTAAAAAAACTATTTGCTACGGGAATTAAACTTATAGATAAATAAAATACTAAGCTGGAAATATAAAATAACAAAAACACATAGTAAAATATTATATCTAAATTAGAAACAGTGAACATTTTTACAACACAAATACACTTAAAAAACAATTATGCAATACAAGCACATAAATAGCATCATAAACAACTAATAAATAATTTTGAGTACAAAAACTCCAAAATAATTTAGTTAGACACCAGAATATATTCTTAGCGTTTTCCAAATATAATTAATAGGGGAGAAGTCATATTATCTCCACTCCAAATATATTGAATGATCCTATTAACATTCCAAATTTCAAAAATTTGGGATGTTACAGTGAGTCAGCCCTGATGAACAGGCCGTAAACGAAGACTCGGAGGACAGTAATTATCTTCCGCTCTCCGAGGATGAGGTGAGCCTCGGCAACGAGGATTTTATCATGCCTGAGGAACCTCTCGAGCAGGAGCGCTTTAAGCGCCGGCTAATAGCCACTGCAAGGAGCCTGAAAAAGAAGCAGCAGCAGCTTCAAGCTGATCAAGATCTACTCAATGATAGGTGGACTAATGTCCTGGCAGCCGAGGAATAGGGCCTTGAGCGCCCAACCAAAAGTTACCCAAAGCGTAAATTGCTACCCCAATTTGACTACGAGGCCCTCGAGCCCGCGCCATCATCACGTAATGTGGCTGACCGACCACCACGTGGCCAGGAAAAAGCGGCAACTCAAGCCGAACACCAGCCCGTACTACCTCACCATAAAGGCAGAGATAAAACAGCTCGGGGATATACATATGACCTGCGGCAGGACCTGGACAGTAGAGCAGGATAGACCAGATCGATCTACGGATCATGGGGGCGTGCCCCGACACGCAACGACGGCTATCTAGCCGGACATGACAAGCATAATCATGCCCGGGCCAAAAACCGCAGACGGACTCCATCCGAGCTACATCGCGACGTGGCCCACTATAGAGGCGCCGCACACCCCCTTTGCTTCACTGATGAAGTAATGGAGCACGAATTCCCAGAAGGGTTTAAACCCGTGAACATCGAATCATATGATGGGACAACAGACCCCGCGGTATGGATCGAAGATTTTCTCCTCCATATTCATATGGCCCACGGTGACGATCTTCATGCCATCAAATACCTCCCACGAAAACTAACGGGACCAGCTCGGCATTGGTTGACTAGCCTGCCTGAAAACTCCATTGGCAGCTAGGAGGACCTGGAAGACGCGTTCCGCGATAACTTCCAAGGTACATACGTCCGACCTCCGGATGCCGATGACTTAAGCCACATAGTCCAACAGCCCGGAGAGTCAGCCAGGAAGCTCTAGACTAGGTTCTTAATTAAAAAGAACCAAATTTTTGATTGTCCGGACGCCGAAGCCCTCGCGGCCTTTAAGCATAGCATCCGAGATGAGTGGCTTGCCCTCCACCTCGGTCAAGACAAACCAAAATCCACACCGGCCCTTACCGCTCTGATGACCCGCTTTTGCGCGGGAGAGGATAGCTGGCTCGCTCGTAGAAGCAACAGCACCAGTGATCCGGGCACTTCGGAAGTTCGAGACGGCAACGGCAAGCCACGACCCAATAAACAAAGGCATCGAAATAACAATGAAGGAACGCAAGACACGACGGTCAACGCCGGATTTAGCGGCTGCAAACCCGGTCAACGGAAAAAGCCATTCAAGGCGAACAAAGACGGAGCATCCAATTTAGACAAGATACTTGATCGGCCCTGCCAGATTCGTGTCACCCCCGATAAACCGGCTAATCATACCAACAGAAGATGTTGGGTCTTTAAACAAGCTGGCAAGCTTAATGCCGAGCACAAGGGGAAGGGGCCGCCCAGTGACAGCGACGACAAAGAGACTCGCCAACCAAACACCGGGGGTCAAAAGCAATTTCCCTCCGAAGTAAAAACAGTAAACATGGTATACGTGATGCGCATCCCTGCAGGGGAGCGCAAGCGCGCACTACGGAACGCCTACGCCATAGAGCCGGTCGCCCCAAAATTTAGCTAATGGGCGGCCTGCCCGATCAATTTTGATCGCAGGGACCACCCAGCCAGTATCCGTCACGAAGGGTCGGCAACTCTGGTCCTCGACCCAATTATCGATGGGTTCCATCTCACGAAAGTCCTTATGGACGACGGCAGTAGCCTTAATCTACTCTACCAAGACACTGTCCGCAAGATGGGCATTGATCCTTCAAGAATCAAGCCCACCACAACTACCTTCACAGGAGGAGTACCCGGCATAGAAGCTCACTGCACGGGCTCAATTACATTGGAAGTCGTTTTCGGCTCGCCGAACAACTTTTGAAGTGAAGGCTTGACCTTCGATATCGTCCCTTTCTGCAATAGCTACCATGCACTGCTCAGGCGTAACACTTTTCTTCGTTTTAATATGTTTCCACACTACGCCTATCTACAGCTTAAGATGCCCGGTCCATGTGGTGTCATTATGGTACACGGAAATACGGAACGCTCCCTCCGTATAGAGAAACATACTTCGCGGCTACTGCAGCCGAAGCACATAGCGGCCTCATCAAGCCGCGTATCTCATCGGCCATCAAGCCGCCGGTCCCTATTAAACAGGACCGATCAATCTCATAGCTGGATTAGCAGTTCGGCCTCCGTCGTTCACCTCATATAGCCACGAAGTTTATAACGCGCATACATAATTATGCACTTAAAATACCCTGGTCATCGGCGGAGGCACAATACATTCAAGCCTACAATACGGCCCGCACTCGCATAGCCTTTTCCCCTTTTTTCTAACTTTTTTTTATTTTTATCACATGTGACTCAAAGCCTGGTCATCTTACGGACTCTTTCTGAGTTCAGCTTCATACAGATAACCAAAGGCTATTCCTACTAAGGAGTCCTTTCGCCGAGGCAAGGCAGCGCAGACGTGCGACAGGAGGTCCAAATGATTTTTGTAGACCGCACTCTTCATTTCAAACCTGTAAAGTGCCTTGTTCCTCAGCCTTCGACCCCTGGCATGATAAATAGCCCGGGTAGTGGCGTTATAATCTGCATGCACCGCGGCACAAATCGCCAGGGGCTCAATATGGAAACATATGAATTGCCGACAAGTCCGAACAGCTTTATAGCACACTTTGGCGTCACGTGTTTGTCCTTATATGCGTCAGCTCCGAATCATGTCTTTGGTCAATAGTTGGGTTGCCCGGCTCCTATGCCTGCTACCTTACGTTCCGCCCTATCGGCTAAGGTTGTAAAGGGAGAACTACTCCAATTGCGTTTCCGGTTCATCTGGTCAAGTTCCTCAGTTGAGAAAGCCGAAAACTGACTGTCATGATCACTACAAAGAAAAGACACATCCGTGACATTTTGGGCCGAACGAATTTTTTTTCTGTCATACTTATGACACTTCTATCATGATAATTGTGACAAAACCAGGTATCATCATAGATGTGGTGGGCTCCTACTTCTATGACAAAAAATCATGACAGAAAATGGGCTTTTCGTCCTAGGCGGGCTGGAGACGCAACTGCATGACATTCTTTGGGCCGTCCATGACGGACAAAACCCTGGTAGAAGCAAGGGCGAGGAAAATATCGGGGGAGTTCCCGGTTATGGTGGGTGGTCAGGGGCCGAGCGATGCGCGTTTCTCTTGTACGTACGCGCGTGTGTGCGAGGCGTTGCGCTCTAACTGAACCCGAGCGAGCCATTGGGCTCTAACTGAACCCGAGCGATTGCACTGCAGGCTATGCGTTACTGAACCCGTGCGATCGATCAATCCCTTGCTGTTAACTGAACCCGAGTGATTCCTTCTCTACTGCTGCTAACTGAAGCCGATCGTGCACTGCTGCCTCCTTCCCTTGATGAACAGTGAGCGTTGTTGGGGGGTTTGGATGAACTGTTCCCGATGGGGGTTGGATGAATAGGACCCCGTGGTAGTAGAGGCCGTTGCCGCTAGATGAACAGTAGCCCAATCGATCGAGCCGGTGGATGAACAGGACCCCGTGGAGGGCTGGATGAACAGGACCCCATGGAGGGCTGGTTGAACAGTAGCCGGTGGAGGGCTGGTTGAACAGTAGCCGGTGGAGGGATGGATGAACAGTAGCCCATGGAGGGGTGGTTGAACAGGACCCCCGTGGAGAGGGCTGGTTGAACAGTAGCCGGTGGAGGAGCGCGCGGTGGAGGCTGGATGAATAGTCGCAGGTGGAGGCTGGAGAAGGTCGACGGTGGATGAACAAGAGCCCGTGGAGGCTGGAGGAGGTCGACGGTGCAGATGAACAGTATCCCGTGGAGTCCCGTTTTGCGGTACGCCACACCCCTCCCGATGAACAGGACCCCCGTTTCAACCGTAGTGCTCCAACACAAGTCCGTTTCCTCCGTTTTGCGGTACGCCACACCCCTCCCGATCAACAGGACCCCGTTTCAACCATAGGAGGTATGTTTCCTCCGTTTTGCGGTACGCCAAACCCCTCCCGATGAACAGGATCCTGTTTCCACAGTGGTTGGCCGAACACAAGGTCGTTTCCTCCGTTCTGCGTTACGCCAGGCCTCGTTTCCATCGCCTGTTCCGTCCAAGCCGGTTGGCTCCCGATGAACAGCACGCATTCCGTTGCCTCCCGATGAACATGACGCATTTCGTTGCCTCACCATGAAAACGACGATGACGCAGTTTCTCGGTTTTGACCCAGGCATGTACACGAGCCCTGGCCATACGTATGCGTGAGTAGGCGTTCGAGACCCCGCCTGTATGTACGTACGTGGCCATATTTTCTTTCTTGCACCCTGGCCGCCGTACGTACGCTACGTGCACGCCTCTACTACGACATGTGCGCGCCTCTACTATGACACGTGCCCTTCCTTACACGGCCACGGTTCATCGCTGCAGCCTGCAGACAGACCGATCGACCAGTATGTACGTACACGTTCGCGACCAGAATGACAAACGCTATGTACGCTTCGACCGGGTGGGTCCCGACTGTCAGGCCCTTCCTTGCGTGCAAAGATGTAGGTGGTGGGTCCCAGCAGACAGGGGGGCGAATAATTTTTTTTGCCCGTAATATAGACGCACTTCCTTGCATGCGAAGATGTAGCTGCTGGGTCCCAGCAGTCAGGGGGAAATGTTTTTTCGTGAAATATGGTGGCCTGTCAGGTGGAGGGATCATTATTTTCCGCGTAATAAGGAGGCACTTCCTTGCTGCGGCCGTGGACCCAGCTGTCAGCCTCTCCACGTACAGTACTCTTCCGATGGAAGTCGTTCCTTGACCACGTTGACCACGCCGCGCCGAGAGCACCAGGGCGGTGGACAATGGCGAGGCCTAGGAAGGGGACGACGCAGAGCTGGGGAAGACGCGGCAGTGGATGCCCATGCAGAGAGGAGTACGAGGGTTCACTGGTTCGGCTTCGGTGTGAGGCTACCGTCGCCGCAGAATAACAGTGGGTGTGGGTGAGTGGACGGATAGCCTGGCCAGCGGTGGGAGTAGTAGGTGGTGGTGAGGCCTCCGCGGCAGCATAGCCGGCCATGGGAGGCAGGAGCAGGCGGCACGACCGGCGCTGCTTTGGGTGACTGAAGCGAGAAGACCAGAGGTTGAGGAAGCAGTACGGCCGTTGGATGGACATCGTACGGTCACTGGAGGTAGAATCGTTCATATTGACTAAGTTGACAAAGCCCTCCATCCCCATCAACTTAGCAGGCCCACAAGTCAGCATCCCACGTAGGGGGGTATTCATTTTTTGGTGCGTAATAAGGAGGCACTTCCTTGCGTAAGAAGATATAGCTGGTGGGTCCGACCTGTCAGCGGGGGGAACGTTTTTTTTGCGAAATACAGAGGCCCTTCCGGTGGTTCCCAGATGTCAGGTGGAGGAATCATTATTTTGCGCGTAATAAGGAGGCATTTCCTTGTGTGCGGCCGTGGACCCAGCTGTCAGCCTCTCCACGTACAGTCCACTTCCGATGGATGTCGTTCGTTGACCACGTTGACCACGCCGCGCCGAGAGCACCAGGGCGGTGGACGACGGCAAGGCCTACGAATTGAACGACACGGAGCCGGGGAAGACACGGCAGTGGCTACCCAAGCGGTGGGGAGTACGAGGGTTGACTGGTTCGGCTGTCGTCGCCGGAAAATAACAGGAGGTGTGGGTGAGTAGAGGGATAGACAGGCCAGGGATGCGAGTATGGTGGGACCTAGAGGCCTGCCTGGCAGCACAGCCGGCCACGGGAGGCTGGAGCAGGCGGTTCCGCCGGCCCTGGTTTGGGCGGCTGGAGCAGGAAGATCAGAGACTGAAGAAGCACGATTGCCGTTAGATTGACATCTAACGGTCTGACGCTGGTAGAGTCGATTGTTAACTAAGTTTCTTTTTTTGAGAAACCTTGTGTACGCATGAACTTAGTAGGCCCACAAGTCAGCCTCCAAATCTGTAGCAGACAACATAGAGCCCATTTGCTATAAAATTTATAATTTGCAGCCCATTTGCTAATTCTTAAGTAATTTATTACAGCCCATTTTCTGCCCAGGACCATGGTCAAAAAGTTCAACCTTATTTTGCATATTTCGGTGGAGTCCGAACTGTTGTAATCCCGAAATGACAAACATTTTTTTAAAAACTTATTGATTTGCCAAAAAATCGTTTTGTTTTTGTAAGCAAATAAGACGTGGGACAATTGAGTTGGTTTAAGGGAAAATGAGTTGTAAAGAAATCAGCGCTGGGAGGGAAAACAACAACAAAAATAAGGATGTAAATATGAAAAGGGAACTTTATGTATTTTCAATATAATGATACGTGTATATGAACTAGTAAAACTATAGGTAGAGATTAGAAAACGGATGTAGGACATGGCGTTTCAAGAGGAAGATAGAACTGGGTTGTGTGTTTGATTAAGTAAAAAAACTGCCTGCGGATGTTGTAAGACAAAATATAACTAACGCCGGCAGGCCAGAGGCCTGTAGATACCTGCTGGATCTTTGTGCCCCATTGTCGTTATGGGCTGGGCCTATTAAAAATAAAACCAAGCCTGAGCAGTCTACAGCCCAGTTGAAACTTGCTCGACCTGAAAAAAGAATATACCTGCTCAACAAATGAGATAATTCTGCAAGTACAGACTGAAAACTGGGATGCAGCAGGTATATTGTTTTTTCATCATGATAATAAGTGCATGCACTTGTTTCGAAAAATTTGGAGAACTGGGAATTCGAACGGCAGGTGCTTATGCTACCCATCAAATAAAAATTAGGTGCCTGAAAATTCGTTTCGAAACAAATGATTCAACTTTATATCCATGTCGACCCTCGGCATGATGGTTGTATGCAAATGCCAAGTTCATACCGAAAGATCGTTAACAACAATACCAACTTGCGGACGACAAGGTAGTACATGTACCAATTGCTACCTTGCTATTTTTATTTCTTCAGAATATAAAAGTAGATTTCTACCATCCATATTACAATTTTGTTAACATCTCTTCGCCTAACTAGTGCACCTATACAATTTTCCATTGTATTGGGTGTGTTCTGGACACAAGAGATTTCTTGTATTTAGTTGCAGGGTTGTTTGAGAGAGACCATCTTCATCCTATGCCTCTCACGGATTGATAAACCTTAGGTCATCCACTTGAGGGAAAATTGTACTGTCCTACAAAACTCTGCGCTTGGAGGCCCAAAACGTGTCTACAAGAATAAAGTTGCATAGTAGACATCAAGCTCTTTTCTGGTGCCATTGCCGGGGAGGTGAGTGCTTGAAGGTATATCTTTAGATCTTGCAATCAAATCTTTTAGTTTCTTGTTTTATCACTAGGTTGGTTTTATAAAAGAAAACTACAAAAAATGGAGTTGAGGTTGCATCATATTATTCATCTTTATAATGTCTTTTGTGAAAATGATGGAAAGGAAAATTGTGCCCAATTGATAGAATAAGAATATTATACAATGTTTGATAAAAAATCTTTGAATGATTAGCATGCCCGCAATGTTGTTAGTATAAACTCTTTGACTATTCATGATGCTAATGATATGCAAAACCATAAGCTTGGGGGAAGCTATGTTTGATGAAGATGATACGTTTAGTCCCCCAAGATTTGATGTGCAAATTTGTTATAATGATTGCATGCCTTCTATTTATGATGATTATAATGATGAAAGTGGATTTGGAGAGGTCATAACTTTACTTAATGATGAATCCACTACTTTGGAAGAGTTTTCAATTGACTATGACAACAAATTTGCTATCTATGATGATTATTGTGATGACATGTATGCTATGAGGAATAATGATAACCATGAAACTTATCCTCATGATTTTAATTTTCAATCGCATGATAGTTATTTTGTTGAGTTTGCTCCCACTACTATTCATGAGAATATATTTGCTTATGTGGAGAGTAATAGAATTTCTATGCTTGTCGATCATGAAAAGAATGCTTTATGTGATAGTTATATTGTTGAATTCATTCATGATGCTACTGAAAATTATTATGAGAGAGGAACGTATGCTTTTACATATTGCAATAATATCAAGTTTCCTCTCTGTGTGTTGAAAATCTTGAAGTTATGCTTGTTTTGCCTTCCTATGCTAGTTAATTCTTGTTCCCATAAGTTGTTTGCTCACAAAATCCCTATGAATCGGAAATGGGTTAGACTTAAATGTGCTAGTCATATGCTTCATGATGCTCTCTTTGTGTTTCAATTCTTATCTTTTACGTGAGCATCATTGAAATCATCATGCGTAGCTAAAAGGCATTGAAGAAAAGCGCTTGTGGGGAGACAACCCAACATTTACCCTGCTGTTTGCGTGTGTTCACATGATTAAGCTACCATATTAATCATTATTTATAGCCTTTGTTTCAATAAAGTGCGAAGTAAAGCCTTTGGGATAGTGTGAATGATAGTTGGCTTGATTCTGTGCAAAAACAGAAAATTTTGCTTCCAGAAACAGAATCATATAAATTCACTAGAACATGATAAACTGAATTTTTTACACATGATTGGTATACAAATTTCCTACATTGTCCTAATTTTTCAGAATTTTTGGAGTAGTAGAAGTATGGTTTGAGTACATATTACTACAGATTGTTCTGTTTTTGGCAGATTTTGTTTTCAATACATAGTTTGCTTGTTTCATAGTTGCTATAGTTTATATTGCTCAATATAAATTGTGGAAATGATATGCTACAGTCGGCATTATGTGGAAACAATTATGAATCTTGTCTTTGACAGTACGAAAGTGAATGATTTGTCTTTATCATACTAACCTATCTCACGAAGTTCCGTTATGTTTTGTGTGATTGAAGTTTTCGAGTTTTGGGTGAGATGTCGATATGAGGAGAATAAGGAGTGACATGACCCTAAGCTTGGGGATGCCAAAGGCACCCCAAGTTAATATTCAAGGAAGATCCAAGCAACTAAGCTTGGGGATGCCCCGGAAGGCATCCCCTCTTTCGTCTCCAACATTATCGGTAACCTCACTTGGAGCTATATTTGCATTCGCCGCTTGATATGTGTTTTGCTTGGAGCATCATTTTCTTTTGTTAGGATTTGCTTGCAGTTATTTCGAATAATGTTTTGCATCTTTCTTTTCAATAAAAATGTCAAGGATAGCCCTTTACCATGCTTATTTTGCATGTCTGCATGTTGTTGTTTCAAAACAAAAAGTTTATCGATGTTGCAAAAATTCCCGAGGAAAGTCGGAATGTGATAAAATGTTGAAACTTTTTGCACAGTAAGCTCTGATAAATTTTCTACAGTGTGGTAATTTTTCATAATTTTTGGAGTTAAAGAAGTATTGATGCTCTTGCATTCTTTACAGACTGTACTGTTTTGGCAGATTGTTGTTATGTTTGCATATGTTTTCTTGTTTAATGATTCTATTTGAGGATAGAAGTATTAAATATGTAGAGGCATTTAGTATGCAATGTTGAATAATAATTTTCGTTATTTGCTACAGTAGAGAATGATAAGGTTTTTGCATTGGTTTATACTAACTTATCTCACGAGTTCTTGTTGAGTTTTGTGTGGATGAAGTTTTAAACATTTAGGGAAACCGTGATATAAAGGGAGTTAAGCAGACACAAAATCTCAAGCTTGGGGACGCCCAAGGCATCCCAAGATAATATTTCAAGAAGTCTCCAGCATCTAAGCTTGGGGATCCCCCGGTAGGCATCCCACCTTTCTTCATCAACAATTATCGGTTAGTATCAGTTGAGCCTAAGTTTTTGCTTCTTCACGTGAGTTGTGCTATTCTTGGAATGTCATTTTATTTTCATATTTCTTGCTGTTTTAATAAAATACTTAGATCTAAAAGTTTTAAATAAGAGAGAGTCCTCACATAGATGTCTATTTACTTAACTACTCAATTGATCTTCACTTTTATCGTTTTGGAGTAGCTTGTCATTTACTCTTGTGCTTCACTTATATCCTATGAGTAAATTGTTGAATGAATTAAATATCATGAAGTTGAAATTATATCAGGCTTGAGGTGAGTATGTTGACATCACCCTTGAGGTGAGTATGTTGGGAGGCGAAATTATAAGCCCCTATCTTTCTATGTGTCCGGTTGAAACGTTTTGCTCATGTGTATGCGGTGAGTGTTAGCAATCATAGAAGACTATATGATGGTTGAGTATGTGGAGCTCTTGCTTAGACTCTGTTGAATAAGTTGAATTGCAATTGCTTGGTGACTGAGAATATAGGTTGTTGAGTTTCAAGAGAAATCATTGTTTGAACCTTAACATGTGAATTGGTTGCTACTTTACCATGATGAGTTTTATGAGAAAGAATTGCTATTATGATGCTAGGAAAAGTGATTGAAATTATCATTGATCAAACTTATGCACTTTTCTAGCATTCACACTTCATAAATTATGTATTTTATCATTTACCTACTCGAGGACGAGTAGGAATTAAGCTTGGGGATGTTGTTATGACTCCAACGTATCTATAATTTATGAAGTATTCATGCTGTTATATTATCATTCTTCGATGTTTCACAATCATTTTATATCAACTTTATATCATTTTTTGGGCCTAACCTATTGACCTAGTGCCTAGTGCCAGTTGCTGTTTTTTGCTTCTTTTTTACATCGCAGGAAATTAATATCAAACAGAGTCGAAAACACCGTGAAACTTTTACTGGATTTTTTATGGACCAGAAGACATCCAGTGGGCCAGAGAAGCACCTGGGGGTGCCCTGAAGGGGGCACAACCCACCAGGGCATGCCTGGGGGCCCAGGCGCGCCCAGGTGGGTTGGGCCCACCTCGGTGGCCTCCCGCACCCCCTCTTCGCCCTATAAATTCCCAAATATTCCAAAAACCATCGGGGTTACCCTAGATCAGAAGTTCCACCGCCGCAAGGCTCTGTGGCCATGAGAAACCAATCTAGACCCTGTTCCGGCACCCTGCCAGAGGTGGAAATCATCGCCGGTGGCCGTCTCCATCATCCCGGCGGTCACCATGATGAGGAGGGTGTAGTCCACCCTCGGGGTTGAGGGTTTCTACCAGTAGCTATGTGTTTAATCTCTCTCTCTCTCTTGTGTTCTTGAGATGTCACGATCTTGATGTATCGCGGGCTTTGTTAATATAGTCGGGTCAGATGGTGTTTTCCCCTCTCTATCTTGTTGTGATGAATTGAGTTTTCCCTTTGAGATTTCATTTTACCGGATTGAATACTTTTATGGATTTGAGAGCACTTCATATATGTCTTGCATATGAATACTCCTGGTGACAATGGGGTATTGTATTGATTCACTCGATATATGTTTTGGCACTCAACTCACGGATTCCAGAGGTGACATTGCGGTGATGTACTCATAGGGGTTGATGCACGTTCTTGTCTTTGTTTCTTCGGTAGAAATCTTGGGGCACTCTTTGAGGTTCTTTGTGTTGGATTGAGTATTATGAATCTGAAATTATTTGGGGGTTATTTTAGTACAAATTATTGGATAGATCGATTGGAAAGAATAGCTTCGAGGTGGTTTTGTACCCTACAAATAATTTCTTCTTATGTTCTCCGCTAAATAGGAACTTTGGTGTGATTCTTCATCGCACTTTGAGGGATGGTTATATGATCCAATTATATTAGCATTGTTGAGAGATTGCACTAGTGAAAGTACGGACCCTAGGCCTCACTTTCAAGCATTGCAATACCGTTTGTGCTCGATTTTATCAATTGCTACCTTGCTGTTTTTATTTATTCAGATTATAAAAATATATTTCTACCATCCACATGACACTTTTATTACCATCTGTTCGCCGAACTAGTGCACCTATACAATATGCCATTGTATTGGGTGTGTTGGGGACACAAGAGATTTCTTGTATTTGGTTGCAGGTTGTTTGAGAGAGACCATCTTCATCCTACGCCTCTCATGGATTGATAAACCTTAGGTCATCCACTTGAGGGAAATTTGCTACTATCCTACAAAACTCTGCGCTTTGAGGCCCAACACATCTCTACAGGAATAAAGTTGCATAGTAGACATCAGTTAGTAAACCAAGTGGCCGTACGCAAGGCTAACAGAAAATGGAGGCTTCGCATATATTTCACAGATCTCAACAAGGCTTGCTCCAAGGACCCATTTCCCTTGCCGTGCATCGACCAGATTGTGGATTCCACTTCAGGATGTGATTTGCTCTCTTTTCTAGATGCATACTCTGGGTATCATCAGATTTTCATGTCCAAGGAAGACAAAGAGAAGACCTCATTCATCACCCCATGTGGCACATACTGCTTCATGCGCATGCCTTTCGGGTTGAAGAGTGCCGGATCCACCTTTGCAAGAGCAGTCCAGATTGGTTTTGAATCATAGCTGCACATGAACATTGAAGCTTATATGGATGATACTGTGGTCAAAACCAGGGACAGATCAACCCTCATCCAGGATTTGGAGTTGACATTTGCTAATCTACGCAAGATCAACTTGAAGCAAAACCCGGAGAAGTGAGTGTTTGGTGTTTCTTCTGACAAGCTACTTCGGTTCTTTGTATCCCATTGCGTGATCGAAGCCAATCCCGATAAGATCAAGGCTATCGAGCAGATTCAAGCACCCAAGACAGTTAAAGATGTGAGGCGTCTGACAGGGTGCGTTGCCACACTTAGCAGATTCATCTCCAAGTCTACCGAGCGCGCCTTGCCGTTCTTCAAAAAAATTTAGAAGGCAGGACCCATGAAGTGGACTCCGGAAGCAGACGCAGCACTACAAGATTTGAAGGCCTACTTGTCCTCTATGCCCACTTTGGTTGCTCCCAAACCACAAGAGTCGTTGCTGCTATACTTAGCGACAACTAATCAAGTGGTTAGTGCAGCCCTAGTAGCG
Source organism: Triticum aestivum (assembly GCF_018294505.1). NCBI lineage: Eukaryota > Viridiplantae > Streptophyta > Magnoliopsida > Poales > Poaceae > Triticum > Triticum aestivum. Next base: position 227,079,406 of record NC_057805.1, read on the forward strand.
CAACAGGAAGTAGAAGAGACAAAGTGAGAACAGCCCGGCAAGGCCAGATATGGATCAGGACAAAATAGAGCACGACAGCAGAGACCACCCCAAGGACGTGGCAAGGAAAGAAGTGGTGCAGCGCCCAGTTGATAACCCACAAGTATAGGGGATCAATTGTAGCCTCTTTCGATAAGTAAGAGTGTCGAACCCAACGAGGAGCTAAAGGTAGAACAAATATTCCCTCAAGTTATATCGACCACCGATACAACTCTACGCACGCTTGACGTTCGCTTTACCTAGAACAAGTATAAAACTAGAAGTACTTTGTAGGTGTTTTTGGATAGGTTTGCAAGAATATAAAGAACACGTAAATAAAAAGTAGGGGCTGTTTAGATAAAGACACAACTAAATTAGTTTTAGTAGAGAGCTTTTTGTCACGAGAAAGTTCTTTGTCCCAAGGCAATCGATAACTAGACCGGTAATCACTATTGTAATTTTATTTGAGGGAGAGGCATAAGCTAACATACTTTCTCTACTTGGATCATATGCACTTATGGTTGGAACTCTAGCAAGCGTCTGCAACTACTAAAGATCATTAAGGTAAAACCCAACCATAGCATTAAAGTATCAAGTTCTCTTTATTCCCATACGCAAACAACCTACTTACTCGGGTATGTGCTTCTGTCACTCACGCCACCCACCATAAGCAAATCATGAACATGTTGCAAACCCTACAGCGGGGATCCCTCACGCTTGCGCGACACGGAGAGCACCATAGGACAACACCAATAATAAAACATGCAACTCAAACTAATCACGATCATCAATTAACCCATAGGACAAAACGGATCTACTCAAACATCATGGGATAGCCATACATCATTGGGAAATAATATATAGCGTTGAGCACCATGTTTAAGTAGAGATTACAGCGGGTAGAAGAGGGGTTACACCGCTGCATAGAGGGGGGAAGAGTTGGTGATGATGGCGGTGAAGTTGTTGGTGAAGATTGCGGTGATGATGATGGCCCCTAGTGCCACTCCGGCGCCACCGAAAGCGAGGGGGAGAGAGCCCCCCTCCTTCTTCTTCCTTGACCTCCTCCCTAGATGGGAGAAGGGTTTCCCCTCTGGTCCTTGGTCTCCATGGCGTGGGAGGGGCGAGAGCCCCTCCGAGATTGGATCTGTCTCTTTGTCTCTCTTTGTTTTTGCGCTCTCAGATCTGGCCTTTCACCGTTTCTTTTATAATCGGAGATCCATAACTCCGATTGGGCTGAATTTTGGACACGATCTCTAGTCGGAAATTAGCTTTATGGCGGCGAAAGAAGGGCTCCAACCACCTTACGGGGTGGCCACAAGGGTCCAGGGCGCGCCCCCCTGCCTCGTGGCCCCCTCGGGCATCGTATCGCGTTGATGCTTCTTCCAAAAATCACAAATATTCCAAAAAAATCTCCGTCAGTTTTTATCCCGTTTGGACTCCGTTTGATATGGATTTTCTACGGAACAAAAAACATGCAACAAACAGGAACTGGCACTGGGCACTGGATCAATATGTTAGTCCCAAAAATAGTATAAAAAGTTGCCAAAAGTATATGAAAGTTGTAGAATATTGGCATGGAACAATCAAAAATTATAGATACGATGGAGATGTATCAGCATCCCCAAGCTTAATTCCTGCTCGTCCTCAAGTAGGTAAATGATAAAAAAGATAATTTTTGATGTGGAATGCTACCTAGCATAATCTTGATCATGTAATCTAATCATGGCATGAATATTAAGACACGAGTGATTCAAAGCAATAGTCTATCATTTGACATTAAGACAATAATACTTCAAGCATACTAACCAAGCAATTACGTCTTATCAAAATAACATAGCCAAAGAAAGCTCATCCCTACAAAATCATATAGTCTAGCTATGCTCCATCTTCACCACACAAAGCATTCAAATCATGCACAACCCCGATGACAAGCCGAGCAATTGGTTCATACTTTTTAATGCGCTTCAGCCTTTTCAACCCTCATGCAATACATGAGCGCAAGCCATGGACATAGCACTATGGGTGGAATAGAATATGATGATGGAGGTTTGTGTGAGAAGACAAAAAAGGAGAAAGTCTCACATCGACGCGGCTAATCAACGGGCTATGGAGATGCCCATCAATTGATGTCATTGTGAGGAGTAGGGATTGCCATGCAACGGATGCCCTAGAGATATAAGTGTATGAAAGCTCAAACTGAAACTAAGTGGGTGTGCATCCAACTTGCTTGCTCATAAAGACCTAGGGCATTTGAGGAAGCCCATCGTTGGAATATACAAGCCAAGTTCTATAATGAAAATTCCCACTGGTATATGAAAGTAATAACTCAAGAGACCCTCTATATGAAGAGCATGGTGCTACTCTGAAGCACAAGTGTGGTAAAAGGATAGTAGCATTGTTCCTTCTCTCTTTTTCTCTCATTTTTTTTGGGCCTTCTCTTTTTTTCTTTTTTTCTCTTTTTTTTTCATCCGGAGTCTCATCCCGACTTGTGGGGGAATCATAGTCTTCATCATCCTTTCCTCAGTGGGATAATGCTCTAATAATGATGATCATCACACTTTTATTTACTTACAAGTCAATATTACAACTGGATACTAGAACAAAGATATGACTCTATCTGAATGCCTCCGGCGGTGTATTGGGATGTGCAATGATCTAGCGTAGCAATGACATCAAAAACGGACAAGCCATGAAAACATCATGCTAGCTATCTTACGATCATGCAAAGCAATATGACAATAAATGCTCAAGTCATGTATATGATGATGATGGAAGTTGCATGGCAATATATCTCGGAATGGCTACGGAAATGCCATGATAGGTAGGTATGGTGGCTGTTTTGAGGAAGATATAAGGAGGCTTATGTGTGATAGAGCATATCGTATCACGGGGTTTGGATGCACCGGCGAAGTTTGCACCAACTCTCGAGGTGAGAAAGGGCAATGCATGGTACCGAAGAGGCTAGCAATGATGGAAGGGTGAGAGTGCGTATAATCCATGGACTCACATTAGTCATAAAGAACTCATATACTTATTGCAAAATTTTATTAGCCCTCGACGCAAAGTAACGCATGCCCCTAGGGGGATAGATTGGTAGGAAAAGACCATCGCTCGTCCCCGACCGCCACTCATAAGGAAGACAATCAATAAATACCTCATGCTCCAACTTCGTTACATAACGGTTCACCATACGTGCATGCTACGGGACTTGCAAACCTCAACAAAAGTATTTCTCAATTTCACAATTACTGAACTAGCAAGACTCTAATATCACCACCTTTATATCACAAAACTATTGCAAGGAATCAAACATATCATATTCAGTGATCTACAAGTTTTATGTAGGATTTTATGACTAACCATGTGAATGACCAATTCCTATCATCTCTCTAAATAGATATAAGTGAAGCAAGAGAGTTTAATTCTTTCTACAAAAGATATGCCCATGCTCTAACAAATATAAGTGAAGCAAAAGAGCATTCTACAAATGGCGGTTTTCTATGTGAAGAGAAACAGGCAATCCAAACTTCAAATGATATAAGTGAAGCACATGAAGCATTCTATAAAGCCATAGTCAAAAGATATAAGTGAAGTGCAAAGAGCATTCTATAAATCAACCATGGACTATCTCATACCAGCATGGTGCATAAAATAAAAATGAAAACTAAATGCAAAAGACGCTCCAATATTTGCACATATCGCATGAACGAAACGAATCCGAAAACATACTGATATTTGTTGAAGAAAGAGGGGATGCCTTCCGGGGCATCCCCAAGCTTAGACGCTTGAGTCTTCTTGAATATTTACTTGGGGTGCCTTGGGCATCCCCGAGCTTGAGCTCTTGCCTCTCCTTCTTCTCCTCACATCGAGACCTTCTCGATCATCGAACACTTCATCCACACAAAACTTCAACAGCAAACTCGGTAAGATCCGTTAGTATAATAAAGCAAATCACTACTCTAAGTACTGTTGCAAACCAATTCATATTTTGTTTTTGAATTTTAGCTACTGTAATATAACTTTTCCATGGCTTAATACACTGATAGAAATTGATAGTTTCATCAAAACAAGCAAACTATGCATCAAAAACAGAATCTGTCTAAAACAGAACAGTCTGTAACAATCTGACCATTAACCATACTTCTAGTACTTCAAAAATTCTTCCAAAATTAGGAAAAATAAACAATTTGTATAGAAAGACATTGCAAAGAGTTTCAGAACCGTTTGACGTTCCAGTAAAAACATAAAAATCACGCACTACACCAAAAGTTTCTGTCCTGCACCGTACAAACCAACAAGCATTGTAAACATCCTAAAGGCAAACCTTGGCACATTATTTTTATAATACAATGGAATTGTACAAGGGTATAATTATGTTTATTGAAAATTTCCTGTAATTAAGATTCACAAAGTTTCCGTGAGAATGAACAAAGTTCAAGGAGCTCCCCCACTTCAACCATGCTTGTCTCTCTCACTTTCACTTTCCTTTTTGAAAAAGTTTTGGGTTCCCCTCTTTATTTTTTTTGTTTTTAATCTATATGAAAGCACTCAACAGAAATAAATGACTCTCTAAAACTTCTGGGTTGTCTCCCTGGCAGTGCTTTCTTTAAAGCCATTAAGCTAGGCATATAGTGCTTAAGTAGTGAATCCACCCGGATCCCAAGGTATATCAAAGCCAATTTTAATTAGCAATGATTTGGCATTTAGTAGTGAGCACAAAGCAACATATATCAAGCAATGACGAAGTCTAACTCTCTTCCTATGCATCGGCATGTCATAAAAGAACAATTCATGCACGCCAAGTAAAGACCAATGCATAGTATAAGCAGTTTCTTGCAATTCTATCATATTGGAAACATAGAGAGGTGGAGATAAAGTTCCTCTCTCATAATAATTGCAAGTTGGAGCAGCAAGCACATGCATATTATATCTATCAAAATTATCATGTGCAACGGTAAAAGGCAACTCATCAATATAATCCTTAATAAGCACAAACTTCTCCGATATAGTGTAGTTTGGAGAATTCAAAAAGATAATAGGACTATCATGCGTGGGTGAAATAGCAACAATTTTATGTTTAACATAAGGAACTATAGCAAGTTCATCTACATAAGCCTAATTCATATTGGCATCTTAGCCACAAGCATAGCAAGCATCATCAAAAAGGGATATTTCAAGAGAATCAACGGGATCATAACAGTCATCATAGCAATCATCCTTCGGTAAGCACAAAGGGAAATTAAACAATGTATGAGTTGAAGAGTTACTCTCATTAGAAGGTGGGCACGGGTGATCAATCCTCTTTTCCTCCTTTTGTTCTTCGCTCTCCTCCTCACCTTTTTCATCCAATGAGCTCACAGTTTCATCAATTTCTTCTTCCATAGACTCCTGCAGAATATTAGTCTCTTCTTGGACAGCGGATACTTTCTCAATAAATGCATCAATATCGGCATTGTATTCATAATTCTCATAGCAATATTTAAGGGTAGCTAAATTTTCAGGTCTATAAACAGCATCATAAAGATTTTCACACTCTTTAAATACAGATTCAATTTCATAAGCACCCATAAAGGCAACAAATTCTTCTATTTGTTCCACATCATAGTAATCATATATACCTCTAGCATAAGAAGCCAAGGTTTCATTATCATTAAATTTGCATGAAAAGGGAAGGTGTGGAGACTTCATCCTAGAGCAACAAGTATAATCATATCTCAAGCATAGTTGCCTAGCATACCACTTCAACATATGAATTTGATCCCATAATAGTTTCCCTTTTTGAGTCAAGCGATAATCCCTAAAGTATTCACGTTGGTCCAACGAGTCTCCCATTACCAAATTGAATGGGGTTTTCTCAGGATTATCAAAGTAGTACGTAATATCTATCACATCACGAGCATCAAGGGTTTTAGGAGGTTCCCCATCTCCATGAGTAGCAAGTAAACCTAATTTTTTTCGGTATTTCGTGTTCCATATCCATAACTAAAGATAGAGAACAACTTAGAACATCAAATAAAAATTACTTAGTGATAAAGCAAACAAGCACACACGAGAATATTCACCCCACGCTATTGCTCCCCGGCAACGGCGCCAGAAAAAGGTCTTGATAACCCACAAGTATAGGGGATCAATTGTAGCCTCTTTTGATAAGTAAGAGTGTCGAACCCAACGAGGAGCTGAAGGTAGAACAAATATTCCCTCAAGTTCTATCCACCACCGATACAACTCTATGCACGCCTGACGTTCGCTTTACCTAGAACAAGTATAAAACTAGAAGTACTTTGTAGGTGTTTTTGGATAGGTTTGCAAGAATATTAAGAACACGTAAATCAAAAGTAGGGGCTGTTCAGATAAAGACACAACTAAATTAGTTTCATTATAGAGCTTTTTGTCACGAGAAAGTTATTTGTCCCTAGGAAATCGATAACTAGACCGGTAATCACTATTGCAATTTTATTTGACGGAGAGGCATAAGCTAACATACTTTCTCTACTTGGATCATATGCACTTATGATTGGAACTCTAGCAAGCGTCCGCAACTACTAAAGATCATTAAGGTAAAACCCAACCATAGCATTAAAGTATGAAGTCCTCTTTATTCCCATACGCAAACAACCTACTTACTCGGGTATGTGCTTCTGTCACTCACGCCCCACCATAAGCAAATCATGAACATATTGCAAACCCTACAGCATGGATCCCTCACGCTTGCGCGACACGGAGAACACCATAGGACAGCACCAATAATAAAACATGCAACTCAAACCAATCACGATCATCAATTAACCCATAGGACAAAATGGATCTACTCAAACATCATAGGATAGCCATACGTCATTGGGAAATAATACATAGCGTTGAGCACCATGTTTAAGTAGAGATTACAGCGGGTAGAAGAGGGGTTACACCGCTGCATAGAGGGGGGAAGAGTTGGTGATGATGGCGGTGAAGTTGTTGGTGAAGATTGCGGTGATGATGATGGCCCCCGGTGGCACTCCGGCGCCACCGGAAGCGAAGGAGAGAGAGCCCCCCTCCTTCTTCTTCTTCCTTGACCTCCTCCTTAGATGGGAGAAAGGTTTCCCCTCTGGTCCTTGGTCTCCATGGCATGGGAGGGGCGAGAGCCCCTTTGAGATTGGATCTGTCTCTCTGTCTCTCTCTATTTCTAGGCTCTCAGATCTGGCCTTTCACCGTTTCTTTTATAACCAGAGATCCGTAACTCCGATTGGGCTGAATTTTGGACACGATCTCTATCCGGAAATTAGATTTCTTGCTGCGGAAGAAGGGCTCCAACTGCCTTACGGGGTGGCCACGAGGGTCCAGGGCGCGCCTGACCCCCTGGGGCGCGCCCCCTGCCTCGTGGCCCCCTCGGGCATCGTATCGCGTTGATTCTTCTTCCCAAAAATCACAAATATTCCAAAAAAATCTCCGTCAGTTTTTATCCCGTTTGATATGGATTTTCTGCGAAACAAAAAACATGCAACAAACAGGAACTGGCACCGGGCACTGGATCAATGTGTTAGTCCCAAAAATAGTATAAAAAGTTGCCAAAAGTATATGAAAGTTGTAGAATATTGGCATGGAACAATCAAAAATTATAGATACGACGGAGACGTATTAACAGTGTACTTTGTCAGCTCCCTATTGCGGGGGGCTAGATCCAGGTACTCTGGTATGCAAAAGTTGATTTTTGGCCTCATCATGGCCTCAAGGAAACTGCACCACTACTTCCATGCCCATGAGATCACGGTTGTCACCCGCTTTCCTTTGCAAATGATACTCTGAAACCCTGATGCTAATGGAAGAATAGTGGAGTGGCATTGGAGTTATCCAGCTTTGGCCTGAAGTTTGAAAGCAAATCAACAATCCAGAGCAGGGCATTGGCAGAGTTTATTGCAGAATGGACGCCAACCCCTGATGAAGAAATGTTGGGAACAGTTATCCCTGGCAAGGAAGCACCCCAAGAATGGATCATGTATTTCGATGGTGCCTTCTCCCTACAAGGTGCAGGTGCTGGCATGCTTCTCGTTGCTCCCACTGCAGAGCACCTGAAGTACGTCATCCAAATGCATTTTCACCGGGGGAGGTGACCAACAATACAGTAGAGTATGAAGGGCTCCTTGTCGGGCTCAGGATTGCCACTGAATTGGGAATCAAGAAGTTGATCATTCGAGGAGATTCACAACTTGTGGTGAGAAAAGTGAACAAATATTACCGAAGTCCATTGATGGAGGCATACATTGAGGAAGTGGGGAGATTGGAGGAGCGCTTTGATGGATTCCAAACAGAGCACCTACCCCGTGCGGAAAACAACAATGCTGATCATCTGTAAAAGTGTGTTGCGCAAAAGCTTCCTGTGGAACTAGGAAATTTTGTTCTCCATCTTACTAAGCCCCCTGTAACCCCAGCAACAATGGCCCGAAACAGGAGGAAATTGGACTCTAGTAAGCCTCTCCCGGTAGAGCCCCTTGGGGCTCCTGGTAGGGACCCTGCCGGGAACAACTCCCCATCGATTGCCGGGTTGCGCCCTCCTGCTGGGCCACTGGTCCCCACGGTTGAGGAACGTGCTCCCGCAGATGAGGAGGTGCTGCTAGTCCTTGTTGCCGAGCCCCAGGCTCCAACTTGGGCAAGGCACAGAGTCCATCGACAAGTTTTCAAAGTGGCCGGAAGTAGAAGTAGTGAGTAAGGTGACCGCTCAGTCTGCTATCAAGTTTGAGAAAGGATTGGTGTGCCGCTTCGGGGTCCCTGCCCGGATCATCACCGACAACGGCACCCAGTTCATGAGCCGCACCTTCATGCAATATGCTTATGCCCTCGAAAGCAAGATCTCATTTTCCTCTGTTGCACATCCCAGAAGCAATGGACAAGCTGAGAGGGCGAACGCTGAAGTGTTGCGAGGACTCAAGAAAAGAACATTTGATAAGCTGTAGAAGTGCGGCGCGATGGATCGATGAGCTACCGGTGGTTCTTTGGTCCCTCAAAACGACACCAAACTGAGCTACCAGGCAGACTCCCTTCTCCCTAGTCTATGGGGCAGAAGCAGTTATCCCCACGGAACTCATTTACGGGTCACCTCGAGTGCTTGCATACGATGAAGTAGCGCAGGATCAGTACTACCGTGATGACACTGTGCTTCTCGCGGAGAACCGTCTCCGGGCTACTACGCGTGTTGCACGCTACCAGCAAGCCCTGTGTCGCTATCACAGCCGCAGGGTTCATACCCGGTGTTTTGGGGAAGGCGACCTAGTCCTTAGGCGTGTTCTTTCCACCAAGGGTGCAAACAAGTTGACTCCGAAGTGGGAGGCCCTTACCGGGTAGTACGAGTCACCAGACCTGGCGCAGTCCATCTGGAGACCGCAGATGCCATTCAATTTCAAAACTCATGGAATATTGAGCATCTCTGCAGGTTCTACATGTAAGGCGCGGCTGTCGGGCCCAGCCCGGCAGCCACCCTTTTGTACAGGCCTTACCTCAGTTGCATGTAACCCCTTGTACAAAGCTAGGCGCAGACCCTGAGCAACAAAGAAATGAATGAAGCGCTGGGGGCCCCTGACAAGTTGCATGCATGCATAAGCATTTCATGAGCATCGCATGTTCATGTAGATAAGATCGCATCTGGCATCATTTTCATCTGCATAAACCGCAGGCTCCTGCCGAGAACTTGGCCTTGAGGAGGAGATGGAAAGGTGAAGCCTACACTGCGATCTCCGACAAGCCAAACAGATAGGTTCTTTCTCTTATCCATTTGTGTTCTGTAAGTAAAGACTTGTGCATAAGAAAAACTCGCTTAGGTTCTACCATCCCTTGACTCCAACTTTCCTTCGGTCAGGATGGTCGCAGTGGCCTTTGATGAAAAAAGGTTGGCGGGGGGCTGGTCCCTCTTCGTGATTTGTGCCCGGTAGGCCTAACTCCCTGGCAAAAAACAGAGGTGCCGGCAAGATAGCCTGCTGGGACAAACTCGTTTACTTAAGAATAAAGAGGCATCCCATCTCTGCATGGACATATACATGCACGAGTCCCCGGCAAGGATTATCTTTTTCATTAATGTGTTGATCAAACAAGTACAGACCTTACAAGACACAAACATGGATTCAAGAGATTACATAATTTGAACTAAAATTTGGCAAGTGCCTACAGATTTAAGATTGAAAAAAGATAAGTGCCTCGTGATGCCTTTCTTGTGCCTCTGCTCCTAGGCACTGTAGTAGGAGGTGAAGTGGGCAAAAGGAGCGCCTCGGTAGAAGCCCAGCCTGACCCTGTCAGGCTCCAGGAGAGGTAGCCTGGCGGGAGCAGGGGTCGCAGACGAAGGCGATGGTGAAGAAACCAGCGGGGGCAGCCCGTCAACCGCCACCACTAGGGCGAGCAGGACGTGGCAAGGCTAACGGAGCTACAACCCGCGAGTAAGCCTGCTGGGGTCCAGCTAGAAGGCTGCTGGAGGAGCCGGGGGCACCACCTCCGCCCCCGCTCCTAACTCCCTGGAAAATCACCTTACCGGAGAGGAGGTGCAGATGTAGATGGTGCAGCCGCCGCCTGACGGTGACGGTCTGGCCGATGCTCAGCCGGAGTCAGAGTCGTCTCCCTCCCGGTCGGTGTCGTCGTCATCGCCATCACTGTCTTCCTCATCGCTATCACTCGAGCAGGAGCTTTCGTCATCGGTTGAGCTCTCCATGCAGCACCTAAGCGAGCACCTGAGCTCCCAAAAACTTTGATGGAAAGGAAACTGACCTCCATTAAATTAAAATGGAGGATGTGCCCTTCTGACAAGCTATGGGCACGAGCAAAGGTCTTCCAGCCTCGGTGGAAGTATATGATGTGAGGGGCGGGGAAAACTACATCCACCAGTATGCTGCCATTCCCGCAGCCCCTCATGTGCAGCCTCAACGCTCGTGGTTGTTCGAGCTCCATCAACCTTGCGAATGGAGTAGGGAGGCAGAGGCGGCTGTTGCGGAGGCTTGTATAACCTGATGAAGAACTCCCGAGGCTGGTCTCCAACATGGCCCTCCAACAGAGGAGGATCGTCTGACGGGTGCACAATCAAGGCACCTCCCCGTCCTCCTCCCCCTCGGGCGCCACGACGACCCTGCCCCCGTCCCCTCCCTCCTCCTCTCACGGCGGGTTCCACCCCCGCATTGCCCGAAAGAGGAGGGATACAATGTCGAGTAGAAGCTCTCGTCGCTGCCACTGGAGCGGCACCGCGTCCACGTCCTCTCGCCATGACTAGCGAAAAAAGTTTGAGGAAGGGGAGAAGGAAAGTGTGTGAGCAAACCCACCGCTCCTGCCCCCTTTTTATAGAGGGACGTGGCAAGGGGCTGGCCTCTCAGTCAGGAAGCAACCGCGCCGCTCCCCCAATATGGCCTCCGTGCACCTTCAACAACTCGGGGAATCAGGGCCGACCCTCTGCCCCAACCAATGACACCTGGTTTTCTGCCATGGCACCTGTCCCCATGCCCTCCGCATCCACCACCTACCCTACCCAATGCATGAAGTACACGTGGCATATGCACACTACTACAAGATGGTCCAAATGCGCCAGTCGAATCAGAGACCCTTCGACAAAACTGTGTGTGATGCATCAATCACAAACGGTGATGTAATAAAACCGTCAAAAAAGATGCAAAACATTTGTGATGGCGGCGACATCAAACACGGTTCATATTAGATTTTCATGTCCGATGAGTGGCAAACGGTTAATCCAGAAGAATTGTTTGCGGTGATGCAGAACAACAGAAATGGGCAGCCAGATGAGGGTTTGTGCGATATACAGCATACAGTTCACTAGGATGAACTGTGTGTGATCAGGCAACACAATGGAAATGGTTAATGTGAACAAGATGTGTGTGATACGCGGCAAACAGGTCCGTAATCAGAAATGTGTGCGAAGACCAATAATAACAAAGACGATTCCTGCTAATAAGCCGTGTGATTTGCGCTGTCTACAGAAAAATAACATGTATATATATATATATATATAACTCAAAAAATATATCTAATTACATAAGTGAAATACAGATCATTTGCACACACCTCAATAAACAATTGCATGCATTCTAAAGTAGGAGAAACGATCGTCTAGACACCTACTTCTTGTGACACTCCCGCCACTGCTCTATGGCTCAATCCCTCATCTTGGGCAGGAAGAAGACACTTCCTCATGTCAACGATCCACCCGTACATCTTGTAGCTTGTGTACGCATCCTTGGTCGCGTACTTGACGCGTTGTTCATCCAGACTCTCATGCCAAACATTGTGCCAGGCGATCTTGTCCTTCTCGCTCTCATCCTTCATCTTCATGTAGTAGGGGTCGATGATGGCCTTGGCGCGGTCAACCAGGGAGTACAGTTTCTTATTGTCGGTGCCGCAGACCTATAGTGGTCCTGGATGTTGACAAGATTCCGGCATTTCAAGACCAAAACCTTGAGCACTTTTAGATCGTTGGTTGTGTCCGTCGTAGAAAAACTGTAGTCGAAGCTCTTGATAAACCTGGAGAAATGCTCGTAAGGCATTGTGGCCAGGTGGTAGTGGTAGACGAGGACGTCATATCGCACGCACAACTGGGCGACGGCAACCTTTTGATCATGCCTGGTCCGACCGATGGTGTACTCGAGGTCGAAGGCGACCACTTGGTACTTGTCCTCGGCAAGGAACTGCTCCATACTTTGGATGGAGCTCTCCACCCAGACCGGATCATTTGTGTACACCACCGAGAGGGCCTTCCCCCTCATGTGGGTGTCCACTACGTGATGCGTGGTGAACAGCCCACCGTTGTCGTCGTCGGCCGCTGGGAGCGCCATTGGAGCCACGGGGAGTGCCACTAGAACCGCTGGATGTCCTCTGTGCATGTGTCATCGTGGGTGTGCTTATTGTGCCACTGGACGCAAGAAATGAAGGTAAATAGCCGCATGAATAAAAGGGGGCCGGGCGGCCTAGATTCTCGGCGCGTCCGCATGGCAGTTTTTGCAGCGGGTAACTGCATCGTCGCGCCGCGCGTGGCACAACCGCATGCACACAAATGTGTGTGATCGTGCTCCGGCCCCAAGCACTGGCAGCGCGCGTGGAGGGATGAGGGCAGAGCACCCGGAGGGACGCGAGAGCAGAGTGCGCATGGTGGGACGCGAGCAGAGCACGCCACGGCCGCCTCAACCGCAAGCAACCACACGCATAGAGCAGTTGAACACGCAGGAAATGGTCGCCTACAAGTCGGCCGACAGTTGCTTCGCTGCGTAGAGAGTGGCCATGTGCTACTACCTCTGTCTTGGTCTATAGTCCCCTTTATATTCTGTGCCATACTTTTCCCTTAATTTTAACCAACAAAATGTTAATGCATGTTATAAAAATTATATAATTGGAAACTATGTTCAAATACGAATCCAACTATATCATCTTTGGCGACATGCATTCATATTTTATTAGTTAAATCCTACTTACAAACCAGGACGGGGATATAGTAGGTAACTAAATCGCAAACATTTTTTTATTAACCGTATGTGTACGTGGCCTTTCGTCCTCCTCTCGCACATCTTGTCACCCCGCTGCCGCAGACGGTTTACAACGCGAAGTGGCGCCAATGAATCGCTGGTGAGCCTGTTCCCGCGCAAGCTTGCAGGTTCCCGCACAAGCTTCCCGCCCGACTCGGTGAAATCCCCCAAAATCCCAATGCTTAACGGCCTGCTATATAAACCCTCACGGCCAGCGGGTCCTGCGTCGTATTTTCCCCTTCCTCCCTATAGCTTATCTCGCCTGCTTCATCCACAATCACCAATGGCACCGGTCCATCATCGTCGCTCAGCCACACCGCCGTCATCAGAGGATAGCTCCAGCTGGGAGGCTACACCGCGGCGGCGGCGCAGTCCCCAGTGTAGTGTAGTGCGTGTGGCGTCCCTGTTGGGTGTGCGAGGAACACCCACCACACGCTCCGCCGCCCCTGCCCGGCGGCAGCTGTTGTCGGCCGCCGTTGCCGCCACACCACCGTCGAAAGCCAGGGCCATCGCCCGCTCCGCCGCCGCGGCCCGAAGGCGGGAGGTGGCCGTCGTGGCCGCCACCCCACTGCAGGCCACCATGGCCATCACCCGCTCCGCCACCCCGGCCCAAAGGCAGGAGGTGGTGGTCATGGCCGCCACCCCATCATCGACCGCCGTGACCGCCAGCCCACCGTCGACCGTCGGGGTCATCACCCGCTCCGCCACCATCGCCTGAAGGCAGAGGTGGAGGCCCGCACATGTGTCAGCGACCTTGCGCGCTACACCGAGTTCCTGCGGGAAGAGGAGTAGCGCCTCGTCGAGCACGTAAAGAGCCTTACCGCCGCCGTGGCTGCGGCACATGCCGCCTCAGAGGCGAGGAATCAGGAGATCTACAAGGAGAACCACCGCTTCAAGAGGGGCCGTCTGGAGCGGCAGAGGGTGTTCGAGGTGAGCGTCGCTGAAGGTGCAGCAGCGGCAGGCACAGTATGGCAGTTGTCGAGCTCATCGCACTACAAAAAAATTACACTTCCGTGATGATACGTGTTTGTCATAGTAGGTCACTTTTTTGCCATGCATGTACATCCATGATGATTTTATGATAGAATCAAGATAGTCATACCTGTGTTGTCGTAGAAGTGTTCCATGACAGTACCAAAATTATCATCACGGAAGTGTCCACTTCCATGACGATAAATCGCGCGTGATAGAACTACTTTCGTCAATGGTGATCGACACGTGGCATCCACCATAACGGGTCACCTTTAAGCTATCGGGTTCCACTTTGGATCCGATAACCCGTTAACAGCCCGGACCAATGGGGATTTTCCACGTGTAAAATTCTCATTGGCCGGAGGAAACACGGGTTGGCTCACCGTTGGGACAGATGTCATCCACTCATTGGACAGGAGGCGCCTATGATAGGTTGACACGTGGCACGGCCCAACAGTGGCCCACTCTGGTGAAAAAGGCCGGCCTAGTAAAAATTAGCTGGCCGGCCCATATAAGGCCTACTTATGTCATGTCCATTTAAGCCCGCGGCCCATACGAGATGTGCCAATTCGGCCAGTCAATGGCCCATTAATGATTTGACACCATTGCAGCCCATCGTCAGTTCGAGCCCGTTAACAGCCCGCTATATATTTGTGCTCAATATCGGCCCCATGTGGTTTCGGCCTGTTAACAACCCATTCAAGGGATGGGCCAATTTTTCAGGATGTACATCTTTCGGCCTTTTAGCGACCCATTTAAGTATTGGGAAAATTTCCGGCCCAGTGTGTCTTTCAGCCTGTTGACGGCCCATAAATGAGTTGGGCCATTTGCATTCAGACCTGAGTTTTGGCCTTTTAACGGCCCATGCTCTTCATGGTCCAATACCAGCCCGGTTTCTCTTTCGGCCTGCTAAAGGAACCACAACACAGTTGAGCCATTTACAATACGACCTGACTTTCGGCCTCTTAGCGGCCCATGCTCTTCATGGTCCAGTACGAGCCCGCTGTCTCTTTCGGCCTACTAAAGGCACACATATTAGTTGGGCCATATGTAGCCTGACCTTAGTATCGGCCTGTTAACGGGCCGTGAAATCAAATGGGCCCACCTGTTGCCTGCTTCGATGTCGGCCTGTTAACGACCCGGGAGGTAAGAGGGCCGACCATTAAATTTTGGCCTGGTAACAGCCCATTAACTTAATGGGCCCACTAAAGTTCGTACATGTATTTAGGCCCAATTAGATAATTTGAGCCCATTACGGCGAGCAATTATGCATAGGACCAAAACCGATCAAGAAAAGGTACGACATACAGGGAAAAACATTGCACATCCAGCATATATTACAGGAAATTACATCCACTAGGCAATCAAAGATTGATTCCAGTGCAAATAAATGAATAGAACCTAACGACCTACAACGTCACAATCTGTAACCTCAGCGCGGATGACGCCCATAAGCATGTAGGCAAGTTCTTGCTGCTTTGCTACACTGTCTCTGGAAACATTGATCAATTGTTGTTGTGCACGAATGTGCACCTTTGATTCCTCCAACATGTCCATCATTGCTTCAGCCATTAATTGGTTCACAAACATAAATTTTTTCCGTTGCATTCGAGATAGAGGAAACTAAACAGATTTAGATGACGATTTTGGCAGGCTTGTATTATTGATAGTGGAGAGCGTCTCGACCACTGCATCATAACATAAATTAGGAGGGGAAACGAACAGATTAATCAAGAGTTATTGCCATATTACCTGGCCTAGATTTATTGGAAAGAAACAATGGGGTTGCCTTGCTATTTTCAGAGTTTGTCTTCTTATCTTGAGCAGCCTGCACCAAATTAACACACTAGCATTGCTATCATTGGCCAGGTCAGATAATAGGAAAGCAACATTGACGCAACGAACATTTGGGCAACTAGACCACACCATCCTACACCAAATTAACACAATATGGCACAGCTATCATCAGCCAGGTAAGGTAATACGAAAGCAACATTGACACAATGAATGAATGGGCAACCAGAGCGGCACTACAATTGAGTAATGTGCATGATATGAGATAGTACACTCATGCAGCTCAGTATGCAAAACTACCAGGCAGTTTTCCTTACAAAAATCAACATTGTCGCCTTTAACATTTTGCTACAACTAATTTTAGATCAAATAAAGGTTGGATTCACGCCGATTAACAAAATACATGCTGATGTAAAAATATAGTGATATACAACAGGTACTTACATCAGCATTGGAACATAGAGAGTTCCCACAAGATACTTTCCTCCAATACGATCCCAATGGAGGAAGTCTTCTATCATTTAACCTTACTTTCTAAAAGAGAGATGGGTAAGAAACATGTAGAATATATGATCAGAATGCTATAAAATTTCATGATGCGAGGATACCCACACGCTTCTTAGAATGGAGTTGACATATTTCTGCTGGACTGGAGCGGACTAGTTCTTTGGCCACTGGAATCTGCTTATTATCAGTGGGAGTTGGGTTTCTCTGTGCTCGAGTAGTATCTATGAAAACTGGAGTTGGTTCATTATCTCCTGGCGTTTGGATCTTTTGCAAAGACCTAGTTTGTAACCCTTCAGATTCTAACATAGCCGTCTTCCCCTTGCATGCCTTATATAGAAGAATGGTGCTTCAATTATAAAACATGCGATAACAGAGATGGAATAGGCACTGAAGAATAGAAAGGCATGACATATTGACATGTATTCCCTCCATCCGGAATAAATGGATGGGTCTAGGCGTATTTCAGTTCTAGATACATCCAGTTTTATCCATTTCTGCGACATGTAATCCGGACGGAGGGAGTATGATGTAAGAGCTAGGGCTACAACAGGACAACAATGTAAAAAAAATTACTTGAATGTAAAATTGTATGCTAGCGGAATACATACAGAAAAACACTAAGGCAACATATGTGTGTATGATTCGGAAACTAAGATGGCATTGCAAGAGACCACTAGAACAACACTTCAATGTAAAAAAAGAACATGGTATGGTAGACAGATGAATAACAATGCATAAGATATTCACAAGCATGATGTCCAAACTAAGTAGATGGCATTGCGCTAGAGTAGAATGACAGTACTTGAATTTCAAAACATGTTATCTTGAATGGAATAGGTACTGAAAAACAGGAAGGCATACCATATTTACATGCATGATTAGCAGGCTAAGCACAAGGCATTGCAATAGAGTAGATGCACTCCAGGACATTATATGCATGTTGTACCCATATCCTGGGCCAAGTTACAGCAAGGACCTTGTGGGGTGAATACGATTCATCATCTTTCTACAAGTCTTGTGAAGAACTTCCTTTACATGTTCCATCATATTGGGTGTCATTGACGTCAAGTTTGTTGGCCATTGCATTGCTCTGTGAGGTTCTCGTGGATAAATCAGTGTGTGCAATTATATCTGACATGCATGGAAGACAACAAGTAGTTAGATTTATGTAATGAGTGCCTATAGGAGACGACATAAATAGTAGGACTGGGGTTAACTAGCAGCAACAGGTCTAAAAAAATAAAGGGATAACACATATGAAAGCTACAAAATATGTATTGTTCGTACTCGAGATTAACTAGATGGCACACAAAAGTATTAAAGAACAACATAGGTAATACTAGAAGTGGTATAATACTATAATCACCAGCCTTTGGGATAGCATTGGCTGATGGATGATAACTCTGGAACAGCGTTACCTAAAGAATAAGTCTCTTAGCTGAACTATGGAACAGCGTTAACTCCTGAACAAGACCCGTAAGAGATCAGCATCAATGTACAGTGAAATGTGATAATCTATTTTCCATGCTTAGATGAATAACAAAGCCATAAATGTTGCACACAAGTAAGATGAGGGTACAACCTATCTGGCCGCCATCCATAGGAGTGAGCATCATATGCTAACTTGTCGATGGCCCTACATTTGTTGTGGCTGTCCATGTTGGGCACGCGCATTCGATTCAGGGAACAATTGAATGGGGACTATAGCTCCTTTCTGGTGTATGCTTCCCTTGTTAGAGCAGCTGTGGTGAGTCGGAAGACGGTGTGGCTGAAGATGCAGAAAACGCATAATGTTAAGAATGACACATCTCTCTGATCTAAAGAAATACCCTAAGAGATCAATAGCTAGGTACGAGAGTGGTCACACGTCTGTTGACTGAAGACTAAATTGGGGTTACATGATTTTATTTTATTTTGGTACTGTCTGATCTACGCCGGATGGCTTGACAGCCATCTTGTGCCTCCCGGCTGACATTGTTTGGAATCTTCCCCGAAGAGCCAGCGACCACTGGCAGAGAAACCTACCTCTGTCGTCCGTGGCCCCGACCAAAACCCCTCTCCCCGCCCCACCGCAGTGCCATGGTTGCGCCGCCCCCAGGCCAATCCACAAAGACTGGCCGTCATCCAGATCCGGCGGCGGCAGTACCTTCAACCCACGTAACTCTAAGATAGCCATCTAAGCGCTGCTTCCGCGGTGAACTTGCGCCCCCGCACCATTATGCTAACACCAACCAATCGGCAGCCTAGGAGCTCCGCCGCCTCGTGGGGTTCTGCTTCCCATTGGGAATCAATTGGCCCAGAATGAAACTTCAGACAACTAACGCCTAAATCAGTGAGGCCGGTGCGGTTGCGGTGGCTACTGGCGGCAGGGAAGCAGAGATGTCGCGACGGTCGACGGCTACGGGGAAGGAGCTCCGGGGCTCTGGACGGATCCAAAGTTGGAGCCACTCCGGTGCCGTGAACAATGGTGGGGGTGAATCGGCTCCGGTACGGTTCACGCGGCCGTCGACGAGGCAGCTCGGGCATCATGGAGTAAGAGGCACACGGCCCAGTGCACGACGGCAAATGGACAGCGTCTCCAGCATTAGGGAGGAGGGCAGCTATGAATTTGGTGCGGTGGGGCGCCATGGAGGAGGGGCTGAGGTTTCGCGGCTTGGGAGAAGGGAGCTTCCAGGGAGAAGGTGATTTGGCGCCCACGAGGTATGAATGGGGAATTGGGAGGGGGAACCATGTCTTACGGACGCATTTGTCTGAAATGTGGGGGTGTTACAGTTCTACCCCTGCCTTTAGGCTTCTCGGCTTGGGTTTCTGTACTGAGGGTCAGGGATAGTAGAGTAACTTTGCTTCTCCAAAATAGTGGGCGCGAGCGATTTCGGGCGAGGAGGGCGTATTTTGAAACAGTGGGCGCGAGCTATTTCTGGCGACGAGGGCGTGTTTCGAAATAGTCGCGGCGACGATTTCGGGCGAGGAGATGGTGTTTTGCCTACCATGGTTTATGAATTATTCGACACATGTCATTTCTGCCGAGGAGAAGGCGTGCTTGGATGAAGTTATGAACCTACCCTCGATGTACAATGGGCCAATTGATGCGTGTCCCACATAGGCCGGTAATATCGCGTCTCCCATTTATTTGCTCGGGCAAATTCCACCGAGTAGAGGGTGTTTAACAGTTCGTTCAAATTTTGAAATATTAGCTTGCCACTTCTGTTTTTAGATGGAGAGATGATGCTCGGGAGTAATGTGTTTTTACATGGTTGTTGCTAATGATTTACTATATGACAAATAGTTGACCCACTCAAAAACGGGAATCAAACCCAAAATGAAATATCTTGATTCAATGAAATAGCTCGTTCACCAAGTCAAAATAGTGAACTAAATCCAAATTGAACACCTCAATCGAGTAGCATGTTGTACATTATTATAGTACTCCATGAACATGTTGAAAGTCAAATTAATCAACTTGTTTGATATACGCATATCTCCATTCATGTTTGGATTGCAGACAACATGTTCTCCAATTTAAATATTTGAATGCAAGTTTATATCGAAACATGGTTTATATCAGTCTTTGATGCATAAAATGCAACCTCCCCCTCTCCCGGACTCCTGCTCTCTCTCTCTCTCGCCGACAATCTTCAATTCGGTCGCACGCATCCAACATACAAACCTTGTTGGTCCCTCTCCCTCTCTCTCCATCTCTCTCTCTCTCTCTCTTTGTGTGTGGGGGGGGGGTCTTTCTAGTTCGCATGCATATATGCTCCATCTATAGGTCTCTATCTCACACTATGTATGATTCTCTAGTCCAAGCTAAATATCTTGGGTGCACTCTGTCGGCGTCCTGGGAACGGGGGTACCCAGACTTACCTGCCTGCGGCCCACAGCGTGGCTCCGTCAACGGCCCGGTACGGCTCAGCTTCAGCAACAACAACTCAAGACCCTCGCGAGGGGCCATGCCTCACGAGGCGGACGACACAAAGACCTCCCTGGGGCGGCCTCACTAGGCTGGCTCCCGAGGAGCGGAGATATCTATGCAAGGTGCACCTCGTGAGGTTTATATGACGTGAGCCATGATGACCAAGACCAGGAGGGCACTAGCGGGCACAGTGTACCAGTTTCCGCTTTGGTGCTAAGTAGGAAAGCGCAGGCGCGGGGTCCCGAGGAATCAAGCAAAGGTTTCCATATCGGTGCAACAAGACCAAGACCGCCAGGATGACAGGAAGGAGGTCACCGTGGAGCCCACCGCAATGTCACCACCAGAGCCTTTTGCAGGCGAAGAGTACTTTTGTCAGGATAGCTTGTACTAGTTGTCTCCCTTCAAATTTGGCCGTTGTGGGATCCCTTCCTGCCTACATTTGGGAAGAGGACCAGGGCCATTATAAATAGTACTTAGCCACCACCATAGAGGGGACGGATCGATTCCACCCTGACCATCTCACCAGCTCATCGAGCTCAAGAACGCCTCATCTCCCGAGGTTTTTCTACCACTGTACTAGTTCATCCTCAGCCCCTCGAGGCAATCCACCACAAAGCTGGAGTAGGGTATTACACCGCAAGGTGGCCCGAACCAGGATAAACTGTTGTATCTCCTGTCCCTTTGGTTCGTCGAGCTAGGTCGTGGCATTGTTGAGCGGCAGACTGGGTAGGGAGAGTTCTTCGCATGGACCCCAGAGTTCGAACCTCAAGTGTCTGCGGAACCCTGAATCCGACATTTGGCGCGCCACGTAGGGGCGCGCCAAAGCCTCTCTTCCGTCGGTCGACTCACTACCGCTCCACTGCTTCCATGGCCGATGCCCGTCGAGCCCGTGCTGAGCGTCGGGCCGCCCTCCCCGCTCACGTTGCTTGTCGGCGGTCCTCCCTGTCGTTCTTCATCACCTGCCGCCAACGCCGCCACCGGCCCGGCAAGCCACGAGCAGCAAGATTCGTCGGAGCACCCCTCCGTGCGGCGGGACGGGCGCACCGCCACTCCATCGCTGACTCCGGCCGGCTCGTCGTGGGCCGGCGGACACGCAGGCTGCGCTTCTCATGGTGCGCGAGCTCTTGTGCTACCCCCCTGTGGACGGCGTCTACGAATACTGGCTGGACCGCATCGCCGAGCTTGTCAGCGCCGCTAGGGGCTCTCCTGCACCGTCCCTCTCGCTACCTCGCCCGCCTCCTGTCGCGGGCGGCGTAGCCCATGGAGCACCTCCGCCACCTCCCCGTCAAGACTTAGTCCTCGGACCGATGAGCGCGGCCACAAGGCATGACCCACTGTGCAGGGCGCCCACGCACGAAGAAGAAAGGTGTCAGGAGGTCCAGCGTCCGCAAGAAGGTGCTCCAATGCTCCCTGCACCACGGCAGCAAGACCGCGCGCTGCCTGCGGTGGCGGAGCGTGAGCACCAAGACCAGGCTCCAACTCCACGATGGGCTCCCGTGACCACCACGGGTTGCCGAGCCTCCACTCCCAAACTACGCAGCATTGTCTGGCCAGGGAAGTTCAAGCCGAACCTGCGTCCGCGCTATGATGGCACCCCTGACCCTACCGAGTTCCTGCAACTCTATGATCTGAGCATCGAGGCAGTCAGCGGCGATGAGAATGTCATGGAGAACTAGTTCCCCATGGTTCTCAAGGATGGCGCATGCTCATGGCTCCTGAACCTGCCACCAGGATCGATCTCCTCCTGGGGCGAGATGCGCGAGCGTTTCATCGCCAACTTCCAGGGCACTCGCGACCGCCCGCCTGCCGTGGGTGACCTGCGACGCATCAAGCAACAGCCAGGGGAAACCCTGCAGAAGTACATCCAGCGCTTCAACCACATACGCCTCAAGATCCCCAAGGTTTCGGACGAGGCCATCATCTCAGCGTTCTCCGATGGCGTCCATGATGTCAAGATGAAGGAGGAGCTCGCCATCCACGAGGACATGTGCACGGCTCTGGAGATGTTCAACATGGCGACCAAGTTCGCTAGAGCTGAGGAATGACGTCTCTCCCTCCTCGAGCTCCCAATGGCCGACCCGGAAGACAAGAAGGCCAAGACCAAGGAATTGAAGCGCAAGGGGGCGACCGTGCTCGAGGCCAAATTAGAGATGAAGCGCGGCTGCGACCACCCAGAGTCATCCAAGGGCAGCCGTCCGTTATGCGTCTTCCACAACATACACAACCACAAGACCAATGATTGTTAAGAGCTCAGGGCCATCTGGATGAAGCGCAACGACCAAGGCTACGGCCGCGGAGGAGGACGAAGTGGAGGACGCTGGGATGACCACGACCCCCACCAGGAGTGGCGAGATCAGCCTCGTGAGGACCGCTGGCAGGGCCAGCCTCGCGAGGGCACTTGGAGACATCAGCCTCGTGAGGACCGTCCTCAGGGCAACGCTGGCCTCCCTCCGCTGCCACCACCGCCAAGAAAGAATGACAACCACTACCAGGACGAGGGAGCTGGAGGCTTCCAGGAGCCTCGCGCCATCGCCTGCATCTTGGGCGGCGCTCAGGCCCCAGCCTCTCAACGCATCTTCAAGCAGTTCGCTCGTGAGGTGAAAGCGGCCCTCCCCAGGCTCAAGGCCACACGTCCGCTTAGGTGGTCTTAGTGCACCTTCACCTTCAGCTCGTCCAACCAGCTCAAGTGGGCGGCAACTGCCAGTGCCCTCCCGATGCTTTGCTCGCCCGTCATCAACAATGTACTTGTCACCAAGACCCTCATCGATGGCGGTGTGGGGCTCAATGTTCTTTCCATCGAGACGTTCGACCGCCTCCAAGTGCCATATGATCAGCCGCAGCCCACAAAGCCTTTCTCAGGAGTGACCGACGGCTCCACCACCCCGATAGGGCAGATCTGCCTCCCTGTCACCTTCGATCAACCCGACAACTACCGCACCGAGCTCATCGACTTCGACGTTGCTCACATCCGCCTTCCGTACAATGCCATCCTTGGATACCCAGCCTTGGCCAAGTTCATGGCGGTGACTCATCATGGCTACAATGTCCTCAAGATGCCAGGGAACCGCGACATCATCATGATCGCTTGAGAGGAGAAGGACGCGGTGTGCTCTCTCGAGCACGCCTACCAGGCAGCAGCGGTTGAAGACCCACAACGAAGGCGCCATCTACCCACCTAAGGCTGTCCCAGAGAAGAAGAAGCAGCTGCTCCGCCAAGAGCCTCAGGAGAGCGGTGTCTCCAGCGGCACCACCTCAGGACGTGTGCCACGGATGGGGCGCCTACCTCTCTCGCATAGGAAGGCGCACCCGCCGCCCTCCTTAGGCTGGGCTCGGGGGCTCTCTTTTGGAGGGCCTCTGACTTAGCCAATGTCACGAGGGAGGCGCTCGGGCACCACTTGGAGGCATGCTTCATCGCACGCTTCCCTCACAAGGGCACAAGGCATGGGGTGCCAGCTGCTCAGGAGTTCATCACCAAGCCGACCGAGGAGCTTCAAGAGGCGAGAGCCATGCGCGGCGACCGCCGCCCACCACTTGGCACAGCTCCTTGTCCTGGCGAGGACGATGAGTTGCGCGTCTACGTCAACATCCCAGGGCTCAACAGGGCCGCATCTCAGGAGCGCTTTTGGCTATCGCACATTGGTCGGTGTGAGGGCCCTCCTCACAGCTATGTTCGCATGCCTTTTGGCCTGCCGAACGCGGTGTTACCTTCCAGCATCACCTGCGGAGCGTCCTGGCGGCTCAGGAGGCCAGGCACTAGGTGGTCCTGGCGGAGATGGAGACGGTTCATCACGAGCCCCCCGGGCCTCCAGAGCCTCCTGAGGTCCAGGACCCAGGCGGCTCATGAGGAGCAACCTCTTTAGCATGCATCTTCAACTACTCCGACATCTCTTTAGCAATGGTGCCAGGTGACATTTTCTGGTTTATTCAGTTGGGAGCGCCCCTCAGGCTGCATTATCCCCAGATCACATGGTCTGTCCCTGCGATGTGTATCCTTTCGTGCCTTTAATTTACTCTGTTGGGGGCGCCCCTCGGGCTGCATCATCCCCAGGCCGCGTGGGTCTGTCCCTGCGGCATGTATTGATCCTGCACCTACCAGAATTAGTGTTACCTCTTTCCATAAGATGATTTATGTTGTCACTACTTGCCTATTGCCCTTCGCAGCCCCCCGCATTGCTGACCGGTCTCCTGCTCATCCCGCAACGGGGGCTACGCATGCTGGCACGACGCTTGTGCTCGGGTTCGTCCCTGCAACGCTGACAAACCTGAGAGATCGAGCTCTGGCTCGCGGCCCATCCCGCGCACATCACCTCACCAGATCCTCAGTGCCTTCATCTTCTTGCGGAAAGAACAGCGGCAGGACAGCAAACGCGATTATGAGTTATATTCTCCCCTCGGACTAACTCGCAGGAATCTCTTGAGCTTAACTACGGGTGGCCCTGCCAGCTGCCCCCTTTTCACACGATTCGATTGCGCGTTAAAGGGGCTGGGGGGCTCCCGAGCATCGCGCCTCAGGAGCTCCTATTGACTCCCTAGCCCTCACCCCCTGGCCTTGACCACGGCATCATGACCTGGCATACCAGCGGCAGTTGAGCCTCGCTCGAGGGTCGGGACCCGAGGACGCAGAGCATTCAGATGAGCGAGAAAAGGGGAGGTTGGCATGAGCCCTACCTAGTAGCACCACCGGCGAAACTTGAATCAGGCACCGCGCAAGGAATCACCTCAGGCTCGTTAAGATAAGTCACATATTCGAGTTAGCATGACGCTGCTGTCTAGAATTTTCGACTCTCGTAGCCTTTCTCCGGCAATGCCGCCTTCCTTTTCGACCTTCAGGAAGCTGCTTGCATGCCAAAGGGGACCTCTTGAGCATCGCGCCTCAGGAGCTCTTACCGGACCTTGGGCCGCTCACCACGTGGCCTTGACCACGGCATCGCGACGTGGCATACCAGTGACGGCCGAAGCTTGCCTGGGGACTGGGACCTGCCGGCGTAGAGTGCTAAGCTACCGCGAGGACGAAAAGGGGGAACAATGCCGAAGCAAGACACGCAGCCGCAACCTTATAATAGGAATGATAAACATTGGAGCAAAAGCATTACAGGTTCTTTACACACCCCCACGGGGTTTGTCTCTATTCCTCGCGGGGAACAAAAGAAGAAAAACTTCAAGGGGCCCTTACTACGGGCATCACCATCGACGCCATCATCAACAGTGGGCCACGAGAGGCCGACGCCAACCTCATCCAAGTCATCGACGATGCCGAGAGGATGCCGCTGCCGCGCTCTGAGCACGGCGAGAGCCTGCTCTCGGAGGCATGTAGTTGTCATCGCTCAACTCCGGGGACTCACTAGTCTCGGGACAGTCGCTAGAGTCCCAGGAGTCGTCACTGCTGCTGGAGGAGCTATCGGCAGGACCGGGAGCAGGCTCAGCGCCCGCTGCTGTGCCATGCTGGTGGGACGACCTCGACCTCCGCCCTCATGGCCAGACTGCAACACTCGGCGTGCTGCAGCCACAGCTCGAGTGGCCCTCTCGGCGGCATCTCCTCGGCGAAGAACCGCGGGAGCGGAATCCACGTGCGCGGGGGCATCGCCGCGCACAACACAAACTCGCGTGAGGATCCCTCGGCGTGGGTTCGCGGGCCTAGGGCCCGTGCGACCTCAGCCTGACCACCACGATTGTGGCTGGCGTGGCGCGGGGCGTTGCCGCCTCCTCCAGAGTCTTGCGCCTGGGTGTACAAAGGAAGCGGGAAGCTGGGCGGAGGTCGCTCGTACCAAGGCCGCGTCACCTCTGACCTATCGCCGGCGCCACGGGGTGGCTCAGCCTTTTCTTCGGCGGGAGCGGCCCCTGCTCCTCGCGGGGAGTTTTTCCTTTCTCTGCTGCGGAAAACCTCCTAATCGGCGCCATGGGAACCACGGCAAGACAACGAAGCAACGAGGAAGAAGAGAGAGCGGGCAACAAGAAGGAGATGAGCAAAGCGGGCTCCGCCCCTCTCCTCACTTATAGCCGAGAGGAAGCCAACCGCCGGCCTCCACGATCGCAAGTTATGTTGGTTTTTCTCTGCATGCAGCAGAGTCTCGTCAAGTTGAACGATTGCCGAGGCTGCGTGGGGAAGCGGAGGCGCCCATGTCCCACCAATCACCACGCGTAAACCGAGGCCGCAAGCAGTTGGGGCCCGCGGTGCTCCACACTTGGCATCGCCTCGAAGCCAAGTTCGAGCGTGCCTTGGGCCCGGGGGCTACGTCGGTGTCCTGGGAATGGGGGTACCCAGACTTGCCTTCCCGCGGCCCATGGTGTGGCTCCGTCAACGGCCCGGTACGGCCCAGCTTCAACAACAACAACTCAAGACCCTCGCGAGGCGGACGACACCAAGACCTCCATGGGGGCAGCCTCGCAAGGCTGGCTCCCGAGGAGCGTAGAAATCTATGCAAGGTGCACCTCACGAGGTAAATATGACGTGAGCCATGACGACCAAGGCCAGGCGGGCGCGAGCAGGCGCAGTGTACCAGTTTCCTCTTTGGTGCTAAGGAGGCAAGCACAGGCGCAGGGTCCCGAGGAATCAAGCAAAGGTTTCCATATCGGTGCAACAAGGCCAAGACCACCAGGACGGTAGGACGAAGGTCATCGCAGAGCCCACCGCAGCGTCACCACCAGAGCCTTTTGCGGGCGAAGACTACTTTTGTCAGATATTTTGTACTAGTTGTCTCCCTTCAAATTCGGCCGTTGTGGGATCCCTTCCCGCCTACATTTGGGAAGAGGGCCAGGGCCATTATAAATAGGACTTAGCCACCACCATAGAGGGGACGGAATGATTCCACCCTGACCATCTCACCAGCTCATCGAGCTTAAGAACACCTCACCTACCGAGGTTGTTCTACCACTGTACTAGTTCATCCTCGGCCCCTCGAGGCAATCCACCACAAAGCTGGAGTAGGGTATTACACCGCAAGGTGATCTGAACCAGGATATACTGTTGTGTCTCCTATCCCTTGGGTTCGTCGAGCTAGGCCGTGGAATCGTTGAGCAGGCAGACTAGGTAGGGAGAGTTCTTCGCACGCACCCCAGAGTTCGAACATCTCAAGGATCTGTGGAACCCTGAATCCGACACACTCATTGTATGCACACAAATTCCTTGGCTCATTGCCCGTAACTCTCTCACGCACCACTTTGTCATCTCGGAGCTCTTCCCTCTCTCTCTCTCAAACTCTCTAGCTCCCCGGGTCACACATACACATGCATATATATCTCACTCGCACTCGATAGACCCATCTAAAACTCTATCTCTCTCCCTCGGTTCTCTCTCCATCTCACAGACACACACACACTATCTCATGCCTAGCCAATATGATGGTCTTTCACTCAATTGTAGGCACACGCAGTCCCCCCTATATGTATATGACCATCTAATTCTAAATCTCCATCACAAACATGTGCATGGTCTATCTCGATTTCCCTCGGGGCATGTTTCTATCGCGCACGCACCTCGTCCCTTGATATCCCACCCATATAGTCCCCTCGCGATCTCGAGGGGGTCTCTCTATCACAAACACACCCTCTCTCCCTCCCCATGCGTCCATGTTCTCCATGCATCCGTCTCGACCTTTGTTCCTTGTTGGCCAGACCTCTATTGGACATGTGCTATAGGGGTGTCTCTCTCCGTTGCAAACAATCACGCACTAGCTATCTTCGTGTATGTTCTCACCTCGCTTTTCTATCTCAGAGATGCATGCGCGATATGTTTTCATGAAACGAACAAACACACACTCTCTCTCTAATTTATCGTTTGTTGTCCCTTTCTCTTTCACATACATACTCTTTTTGCACACTCACTCATTCTCCTTCACACGCACTTGATCTATCTCGACTTAGGCACTCTCTTCGGTCCATAGCATATAGATTTATTGAAAAGTCAAACATCACAAAGTTTGACCATGTACGTGGAAAAAAATTACATCTAGAACGGCAAACATATACCATTTGATTCATCATGAGATGTAGTTCCGTATGATGTATCTTTGGTATTGTAGATATAAATAACATTTGTGTAAACCTGGTCAAAGTTTCCAAAGTTTGACTTCTAAAAAATTTATATGCACTGCATTATCGAGCGGATGGAATATCTCTTTCCCCCTCTCAGCTATCTGACGCACCACTCAGCCTTATCGGGGATCCTCTATCTCTCTCAAACTTTATATCTCCCTGGTTCACACATACACATGTCTCGCTCGCGCTACATAGACCCATCTAACACTCTCCGCCCTTGTTCTCTCTCAATGTGACACGCACCCCCCTAAGTACCATAATCCCTCACTCCATCATAGGCGCACACACTCCCCCCTAAGTATGATTATCTCTCACTAGCCATCAGGAACACACGTATTGTCTCCTTCCATCCATACATCTATCTCGATATATCTCGGGGTATCTTCTATCACGCACACACCTTGTCACTCGATCTCCCACCCTTGTAGTCCCATCACGATCTCTAGGGGATCTCTCTATGACAAACATACATTCTCTCCTCCCCATGTCTGCATTTTCTCCGTACGTCTCTCTCGACCTCTCTCCCTTGTTTGTCAGCCCCCTCTTGGCCATGTGCTAGGGGTCTTTCTCTCTCGGTTGCAACCAACCACACACTATCTCCTCACCTTGCTTCCGCTGTCGAAGATGCATGTGTGATATGTTTGCAAAAGACACACACGCTTTTTCTCTACTTTTATCGTGTGTTGTCCATGTCTCTTTCACACATGAACACACACTGTTTTCAGTCACTCTTTCTGTTTCACACACACTCTCTCTAGTTAGGTACTCTCTCACGTCCATAAGCATATGGATGCTTTGAAAAGTCAAACCTCAGAAAAATTTGACCAGGTATATGTGGAGAAAACATTTACATCTGGAACGATCATTAGATTCATCACAACATGTACTTACTTCATACTATCATTTATCTTTCGTATTGTAGATATAAGTAATTTCTTTATAAACTTGGTCAAAGTTTCAAAAGTTTGACTTTAAAAAAATGTTGGCACTACATTATCGAACGGAGGGAGTAACTCTTTCTCTCTCTGCTATCTCTCATGGGCCTCCCCTCTCACTCGAACTCTCTATACCGACGGATTATACGGTCACTGTGTCAGCATATAGCTCCGTATATTGTTTAGTTGACCGGTCAACCAGTCCACATGCTGCCTTGTCAGCTCGTGTTCTCTATCTTCATGTGCTGGCCCATGTGGCAGTGGGTGAAAATAAGTAAACTAGAGGCCCATCTGACACGCGGTGAACTAAACAAAGTTGAAACCACTCGGGTAGCACCCCGCACGCTAGTAAATTGAGGGCACACTTCTTCCGCGTGAAGGACGCACTCGCGCACAATTCACCACTGCACGGCGGCATGCACAGAAGGACGCACTCGCGCACACCCAGCAGTCC
Organism: Triticum aestivum; assembly: GCF_018294505.1. NCBI lineage: Eukaryota > Viridiplantae > Streptophyta > Magnoliopsida > Poales > Poaceae > Triticum > Triticum aestivum. The sequence goes on from NC_057805.1 coordinate 227,109,505, forward strand.
AGCACACAACACACACCAGCACACGTGTACACCGGTGTCGCTGCCGGTTGAGATGGACGGCGGGGCAGCCAACAAGCGGAGGCGGCTTGAGCCAAAACCGCATCCGGCGAGCCTGGACTTCATCAGCAACCTCCTCGATAACATGTTGCTCGTCATCATCGGCCTCCTCCCCACCAAATCTGCCATGCGGACCGCCCTGCCCTCCCGGCGGTGGCACCCCCTCTGGTGCCACGCCCTCCTCAACCTCACCATCGACAACTGCCTCTGCGATAGGGATTGCAAACGCATGGCCGCAATCTCCAAGATCCTTTCATCGCACCCTGCGCCAGCCACACAACTTGACATCCGCATGTTCAGTACCAACTGCAAGGTCCAAGCCAAGTGAGAGAATCCTTGATTATGGGGTCCTCGGGTGTCCGGGCTGTGTAGCATGGGCTGGACTGATGGGCCATGAAGATACAAGATAGAAGGCCTACCCCCGTGTCCGGATGGTACTCTCCTTTGCGTGGATGGCAAGCTTGACATCCGGATGTATAGTTTCCTTTCTCTGTAAACCGACTCTGTACAACCCTAGGCCCCTCCGGTGTCTATATAAATTGGAGCGTTTAGTCCGTAGGGGCTATCTGAACTTACATAGGCTAGCCAGATAGGGTTTAGTCATTACGATCTCGAGGTAGATCGACTCTTGTATCCCCTTGCTACCTCTTGAGCACTGCGTTGGTTTTCCCTTGACAGGAAAGGGTGGTGCAGTAAAGTAGCGTAAGTATTTCCCTCAGTTTTTGAGAACCAATGTATCAATCTAGTAGGAGACCACGCTCGAGTCCCACGCACCTACACAAACAAATAAGAACCTCGCAACCAACGCGATAAAGGGGTTGTCAATCCCTTCACGGTCACTTACGAGAGTGAGATCTGGTAGAGATGATAAGATAATATTTTTGGTATTTTTATGGTAAAGAGTAAAAGTAAAGAAAGCAAAAAAAATGGCAAAAGAAATAGCTAGTTGACGGAAGATTAATATGATGGAAAATAGACCCGGGGGCCATAGGTTTCACCAGTGGCTTCTCTCAAGATAGCATGAGTATTACGGTGGGTAAACAAATTACTGTCGAGCAATTGATAGAATTGAGCATAGTTATGAGAATATCTAGGTATGATCATGTATATAGGCATCACGTCCGTGACAAGTAGACCGACTCCTGCTTGCATCTACTACTATTACTCCACACATCGACCGCTATCCAGCATGCATCTATAGTATTAAGTTCATAAGAACAGAGTAACGCTTTAAGAAAAGATGACATGATGTAGAGGGATAATCTCATGCAATATGATATAAACCCCATCTTTTTATCCTCGATGGCAACAATACAATACGTGTCGTTTCCCCTACTGTCACTGGGATCGAGCACCGCCAAGATTGAACCCAAAGCTAAGCACTTCTCCCATTGCAAGAAAGATCAATCTAGTAGGCCAAACCAAACTGATAATTCGAAGAGACTTGCAAAGATAACCAATCATACATAAAAGAATTCAGAGGAGATTCAAATATTGTTCATAGATAATCTTGATCATAAACCCACAATTCATCGGATCTCGACAATCACACCGCAAAAAGAAGAGTTACATCAAATAGATCTCCAAGAGAATCGAGGAGAACTTTGTATTGAGATCCAAAGAGAGAGAAGAAGCCATCTAGCTAATAACTATGGACCCGAAGGTCTGAGGTAAACTACTCACACATCATCGGAGAGGCTATGGTGTTGATGTAGAAGCCCTCCGCGATCAATGCCCCCTCCGGCAGAGCACCGGAAAAGGCCCCAAGATGGGATCTCACGGGTACAGAAGGTTGCGGCGGTGGAAATAGGGTTTTGGCTCCTCTGCTGATGGTTTCGGGGTACGTAGGTATATATAGGAGGAAGAAGTAGGTCGGTGGAGCTACAAGGGGCCCACGAGGGTGGAGGGCGCGCCCAGGGGGGTAGGCGCGCCCCTTCCTCGTGGCCTCCTCGTTGATTGCTTGACGTCCACTCCAAGTCCTCTGGATCACGTTTGTTGCGAAAATCACGTTCCCGAAGGTTTTATTCCGTTTGGACTCCGTTTGATATTCCTTTCCTTCGGAACACTGAAATAGGCAAAAAACAACAATTTGGTTGGGCCTCCGGTTAATAGGTTAGTCCCAAAAAACAATATAAAAGTGTATAATAAAGCCCAGTAAACATCCAAAACAGAATATCATATAGCATGGAACAATCAAAAATTATAGATACGTTGGAGACGTATCAAGCATCCCCAAGCTTAATTCCTGCTCGTCCTCGAGTAGGTAAATGATAAAAACAGAATTTTTGATGTGGAATGCTACTTAGCATAATGTAATTCTCTTATTTGTGGTATGAATATTCAGATCCGAAAGATTCAAGATAAAAGTTTAATATTGACATAAAAGTAGTAATACTTCAAGCATACTAACTAAGCAATTATGTCTTCTCAAAATAACATGGCCAAAGAAAGTTCATCCCTACAAAATTATATAGTTTGTTCATGCTCCATTTTCGTCACACAAGAATGCTCTCATCATGCACAACCCCCATGACAAGCCAAGCAATTGTTTCATACTTTAGTAATCTCAAACTTTTTCAACTTTCACGCAATATATGAGCGTGAGCCATGGATATAGCACTATGGGTGGAATAGAATATGATGATGGGGGTTATGTGGAGAAGACAAAAAAGGAGAAAGTCTCACATTGACGCGGCTAATCAACGAGCTAGGGAGATGCCCATCGATTGATGCCAATGCAAGGAGTAGGGATTGCCATGCAACGGATGCACTAGAGCTATGAATGTATGAAAGCTCAACAAAGAAACTAAGTGGGTGTGCATCCAACTTGCTTGCTCAGGAAGACCTATGGAATTTGAGGAAGCCCATTGTTGGAATATACAAGCCAAGTTCTATAATGAAAAATTCCCACTAGTATATGAAAGTGACAAAACAAGAGACTCTCTATCATAAAAATCATGGTGCTACTTTGAAGCACAAGTGTGGAAAAAAAGGATAGTAGCATTGCCCCTTCTTTATATTTTTTTTGAGCCTTTCCTTTTTTTATTTGGCCTTTCTCTTTTTTTTGGACAATGCTCTATCAATGATGATCATCACACTTCTACTAATTTACAACTCAATGATTACAACTCAATACTAGAACAAAGTATGACTCTATATGAATGCCTCCGGCGGTGTACCAGGATGGGCAATGAATCAAGAGTGACATGTATGAATAATATGCATGGTGGCTTTGCCACAAATACAATGTCAACTACATGATCATGCAAGGCAATATGACAATGATGAAACGTGTCATAATAAATGGAACGGTGGAAAGTTGCATGGCAATATATCTCGGAATGGCTATGGAAATGCCATAATAGGTAGGTATGGTGGCTGTTTTGAGGAAGATATAAGGAGGTTTATGTGTGATAGAGCGTATCGTATCACGGGGTTTGGATGTACAGGCGAAGTTTGCACCAACTCTCAAGGTGAGAAAGGGCAATGCACGGTACCGAAGAGGCTAGCAATGATGGAAGGGCGAGAGTGCGTATAATCCATGGACTCAACATTAGTCATAAAGAACTCACATACTTATTGCAAAAATCTACAAGTCATCAAAAACCAAGCACTACGCGCATGCTCCTAGGGGGGATAGATTGGTAGGAAAAGACCATCGCTCCTCCCCGACCGCCACTCATAAGGAGGACAATCAAAGAACACCTCATGTTTCACATTTGTTACACAACGTTTACCATACGTGCATGCTACAGGACTTGCAAACTTCAACACAAGTATTTCTCAAATTCACAATTACTCAACTAGCACAACTTTAATATCACTCCCTCCATATCTCAAAACAATCATCAAGCATCAAACTTCTCTTAGTATTCAATGCACTTATAAGAAAGTTTTTACTAATCTTGGATTCCTATCATATTAGGACTAATTTCTCAATTCAAGCAAATTACCAAGCTGTTTTGTAGGACTCTCAAAATGATATAAGTGAAGCATAAGAGAACAATAGTTTCTATAAAACAAAACCACCCCCGTGCTCTAAAAGATATAGGTTAAGCATTAGAGCAAAAACTATATAGCTCAAAAGATATAAGTGAAGAGCATAGAGTATTCTAAGAAATTCCAAATCATATGTGTCTCTCTCAAAAGGTGTGTACAGAAAGGATGATTGTGGTAAACTAAAAAGAAAAGACTCAAATCATACAAGACGCTCCAAGCAAAACACATATCATGTGGTGAATAAAAATATAGCTCCAAGTAAAGTTACCGATGGACGAAGACGAAAGAGGGGATGCCTTCCGGGGCATCCCCAAGCTTTGGCTTTTTGGTGTCCTTAGATTTACCTTGGGGTGCCTTGGGAATCCCCAAGCTTAGGCTCTTGCCACTCCTTGTTCCATAATCCATCAAATCCTTACCCAAAACTTGAAAACTTCACAACACAAAACTTAACCGAAAATCTCGTGAGCTCCGTTAGCGAAAGAAAACAAAACACCACTTCAAGGTACTGTATTGAACTCATTCTTTATTTATATTGGTGTTAAACCTACTGTATTCCAACTTCTCTATGGTTTATAAACTATTTTACTAACCATAGACTCATCAAAATAAGCAAACAACACACGAAAAACAGAATCTGTCAAAAACAGAACAGTCTGTAGTAATCTGTAACTAACGCAAACTTCTGGAACTCAGAACAATCTTCCAAAATAGGAAGACCTAGATAATTTGTTTATTGATCTACTGCAATTAGAATCAGTATTTTATCATGTTCTGGTGATTTTATACAATTGTTTTCGTGAACAGAAAGTTTCTGGAATTTTCAGCAAGATCAAATAACTATCATCCAAGAAGATCCTATAGGTTTAACTTGGCACAAACACTAATTAAAACACAAAAACAAATCTAACCAGAGGCTAGATCAAATATTTATTCCTAAACAGGAGCAAAAAGCAAAGAACTCAAATAAAATTGGGTTGCCTCCCAACAAGCGCTATCATTTAACGCCCTTAGCTAGGCATAAAAGCAAGGATAGATCTAGGTATTGCCATCTTTGGGAGGCAATCCATAAGTGGCTCTCATAATAGATTCATAAGGTAATTTTATTTTCTTTCTAGGAAAGTGTTCCATGCCTTTCCTTAACGGAAATTGGAATCTAAAATTTCCTTCCTTCATATCTATAATTGCACCAATCGTTCTAAGGAAAGGTCTACCAAGAATAATAGGACATGAAGGATTGCAATCTATATCAAGAACAATAAAATCTACGGGAACATAGTTCCTATTTGCAACAATAAGAACATCATTAATTCTTCCCATAGGTTTCTTAATGGTGGAATCCGCAAGGTGCAATTTTAGAGAACAATCATGAAATTCATGGAAACCTAACAAATCACATAAAGTTTTTGGAATCGTGGAAACACTAGCACCCAAATCAGACAAAGCATAGCATTCATGATCTTTAATTTTAATTTTAATTGTAGGTTCCCATTCATCATAAAGTTTTCTAGGGATAGAAACTTCCAACTCAAGTTTTTCTTCATAAGATTGCATCAAAGCATCAACGATATGTTTAGTAAAAGCTTTATTTTGACTATAAGAATGAGTAGAATTTAGCACGGATTGCAACAAGGAAATACAATCTATTAAAGATAAATTATCATAATTAAATTCCTTGAAATTCAAGATAGTGGGTTCATTGATATCTAAAGTTTTGACCTCCTCAATCCCACTTTTTACCCAATTTTGCATCAAGATCAAAAAACTATGAATTTTTGGGACGCCTTCTAACTAAAGTTGACTCATCTCCAGTCCCATCATTATCAAGATTCATATTGCAAAACAAAGATTTAATAGGGGACACATCAATAACTTTTAGATCTTCATCTTTATTCTCATAGAAATTAGAAGAACACGCTTTGACAAAGCAATCTTTCTTAGCACGCATACTACCGGTTCTTGCTTTGCACTCATCAATGGAAATTCTCATGGCTTTGAGAGACTCACTGATATCATGCTTAGGTGGGATAGATCTAAGTTTCAAAGAATGAACATCAAGAGAAATTCTATCCAGCTTCCTAGCCAACTCATCAATCTTAGGCAATTTTTCTTCAAGCAAGGCATTGAAATTCTTTTGCATAATCATAAATTTGTTAACACTAGTCTCAAAATCAGAGGGCATCTTAATAAAATTTCCATAAGAATTGTTGTAGGAATTACCATAATTATTAGAGGAATTACTAGGGAACGGCCTAGGATTAAAGTTTCCTCTATACGCGTTGCTACCAAAATTATTCCTACCAACAAATTCACATCCATAGATTCATTATTATTCTCAATCAAGGTAGACAAAGGCATATCATTAGGATCAGAAGAAACACTCTTATTAGCAAACAATTTCATAAGTTCATCCATCTTTCCACTCAAAACATTAATTTCTTATATCGCATGCACTTTTTTACTAGTAGATCTTTCGGTATGCCATAGAGAATAATTAACCATAATGTTATCTAGGAGTTTAGTAGCTTCTCCTAAGGTGATTTCCATAAAAGTGCCTCCCGCGGCCGAATCTAAAAGATTTCTAGAAGCGAAATTCAATCTAGCATAAAAAAATTGTATAATCATCCACAAATTCAAACCATGAGTAGGGCAATTACGTCTCATTAATTTCATCCTCTCCCAAGCTTGTGCAACATGTTCATGATCAAGTTGCTTAAAATTCATAATATCGTTTCTAAGAGAGATGATCTTAGCGGGGGGGATACTTAGAGATAAAAGCATCTTCGCACTTATTCCAAGATTCAATACTATTTTTAGGCAAAGACAAAAACCAAGTTTTAGCGCAATCTCTAAGAGAAAAAGGAAATAGCTTCAATTTAACAATATCATTGTCCACATCTTTCTTCTTTTGCATGTCACACAAATCAATAAAGCTATTTAGATGGGTATCGGCATCTTCACTAGGAAGGCCGGCGAATTGATCTTTCATGACAAGATTCAGCAAAGCAGCATTTCACAAGATTCAGCATCGGTAAGAGGAGCAATCGGAGTGCTAAGAAAATCATTGTTGTTGGTATTGGTAAAGTCACACAATTTAGTATTGTCTTGAGCCATCGTGACAAGCAAGCAATCCAACACACGAGCAAACAAGAAGCAAGCGAAAAAGAGGCGAAGGGAAAGAGAGGGCGAATAAAACGGCAAGGGTGAAGTGGGGTAGAGGAAAACGAGAGGCAAATGGCAAATAATGTAATGCGAGGGATAAGAGTTTGTGATGGGTACTTGGTATGTCTTGACTTGTGCGTAGACTCCCCGGCAACCGCGCCACAAATCCTTTTTGCTACCTCTTGGGCACTGCGTTGGTTTTCCCTTGAAGAGGAAAGGGTGATGCAGTAAAGTAGCGTAAGTATTTCCCTCAGTTTTTTAGAACCAAGGTATCAATCCAGTAGGAGACAACGCTCGAGTCCCACGCACCTACACAAACAAATAAGAACCTCGCAACCAACGCGATAAAGGGGTTGTCAATCCCTTCACGGTCACTTACGAGAGTGAGATCTGATAGAGATGATAAGATAATATTTTTCGTATTTATATGGTAAAGAGTAAAAGTAAAGAAAGCAAAATAAATGGCAAAAGAAATAGCTAGTTGACGGAAGATTAATATGATTGAAAGTAGACCCGGGGGCCATAGGTTTCACTAGTGGCTTCTCTCAAGATAGCATAAGTATTACGATGGGTAAACAAATTACTGTCGAGCAATTGATAAAATTGAGCATAGTTATGAGAATATCTAGGTACGATCATGTATATAGGCATCACGTCCGTGACAAGTAGACCGACTCATGCTTGCATCTACTACCATTACTCCACACATCGACCGCTATCCAGCATGCATCTAGAGTATTAAGTTCATAAGAACAGAGTAACGCTTTAAGAAAAGATGACATGATGTAGAGGGATAAACTCATGCAATATGATATAAACCCCATCTTTTTATCCTCGATGGCAACAATACAATACGTGTCGTTTCCCCTACTGTCACTGGGATCGAGCACGCAAGATTGAACCCAAAGCTAAGCACTTCTCCCATTGCAAGAAAGATCAATCTAGTAGGCCAAACCAAACTGATAATTCGAAGAGACTTGCAAAGATAACCAATCATACATAAAAGAATTCAGAGGAGATTCAAATATTGTTCATAGATAATCTTGGTCATAAACCACAATTCATCGGATCTCGACAAACACACCGCAAAAAGAAGAGTTACATCAAATAGATCTCCAAGAGAATCGAGGAGAACTTTGTATTGAGATCCAAACAGAGAGAAGAAGCCATCTAGCTAATAACTATGGACCCGAAGGTCTGAGGTAAACTACTCACACATCATCGGAGAGGCTATGGTGTTGATGTAGAAGCCCTCCGTGATCAATGCCCCCTCCGGCGGAGCACCGGAAAAGGCCCCAAGATGGGATCTCATGGGTACAGAAGGTTGCGGCGGTGGAAATAGGGTTTTGGCTCCTCTGCTGATGGTTTGGGGGTACGTAGGTATATATAGGAGGAAGAAGTAGGTCAGTGGAGCTACAAGGGGGCCACGAGGGTGGAGGGCGCGCCTAGGGGGGTAGGCGCGCCCCCCTGCCTCATGGCCTCCTTGTTGATTGCTTGACGTCCACTCCAAGTCCTCTGGATCACGTTTTTTGCGAAAATCACGTTCCCGAAGGTTTTATTCCGTTTGGACTCTGTTTGATATTCCTTTCCTTCGAAACACTGAAATAGGCAAAAAACAGCAATTTGGGTTGGGCCTCCGGTTAATAGGTTAGTCCCAAAGAATAATATAAAAGTGTATAATAAAGCCCATTAAACATCCAAAACAGAATATAATATAGAATGGAACGAACAAAAATTAGAGATACGTTGGAGACGTATCAAGCATCCCCAAGCTTAATTCCTGCTCGTCCTCGAGGAGGTAAATGATAAAAACAGAATTTTTGATGTGGAATGCTACTTAGCATAATGTAATTCTCTTATTTGTGGTATGAATATTCAGATCCGAAAGATTCAAGATAAAAGTTTAATATTGACATAAAAGTAGTAATACTTCAAGCATACTAACTAAGCAATTATGTCTTCTCAAAATAACATGGCCAAAGAAAGTTCATCCCTACAAAATTATATAGTTTGGTCATGCTCCATTTTCGTCACACAAGAATGCTCTCATCATGCACAACCCCGATGACAAGCCAAGCAATTGTTTCACACTTTAGTGATCTCAAACTTTTTTCAACTTTCACGCGATATATGAGCGTGAGCCATGGATATAGCACTATGGGTGGAATAGAATATGATGATGGGGGTTATGTGGAGAAGACAAAAAAAGAGGAAGTCTCACATTGACGTGGCTAATCAACGAGCTAGGGAGATGCCCATCGATTGATGTCAATGCAAGGAGTAGGGATTGTCATGCAACGGATGCACTAGAGCTATGAATGTATGAAAGCTCAACAAAGAAACTAAGTGGGTGTGCATCCAACTTGCTTGCTCAGGAAGACCTAGGGCATTTGAGGAAGCCCATTGTTGGAATATACAAGCCAAGTTCTATAATGAAAAAATCCCACTAGTATATGAAAGTGACAAAACAAGAGACTCTCTATCATAAAAATCATGGTGCTACTTTGAAGCACAAGTGTGGAAAAAATGATAGTAGCATTGCCCCTTCTTTATATATATTTTTAAGCCTTTCCTTTTTTATTTGGCCTTTCTCTTTTTTTTGGACAATGCTCTATCAATGATGATCATCACACTTCTACTTATTTACAACTCAATGATTACAACTCGATACTAGAACAAAGTATGACTCTATATGAATGCCTCCGGCGGTGTACCGGGATCGGAAATGAATCAAGAGTGACATGTATGAATAATATGCATGGTGGCTTTGCCACAAATACGATGTCAACTACATGATCATGCAAGGCAATATGACAATGATGAAACGTGTCATAATAAACGGAACGGTGGAAAGTTGCATGGCAATATATCTCGGAATGGCTATGGAAATGCCATAATAGGTAGGTATGGTGGCTGTTTTGAGGAAGATATAAGGAGGTTTATGTGTGATAGAGCATATCGTATCACGGGGTTTGGATGTACCGGCGAAGTTTGCACCAACTCTCAAGGTGAGAAAGGGCAATGCACGGTACCGAAGAGGCTAGCAATGATTGAAGGGCGAGAGTACGTATAATCCATGGACTCAACATTAGTCATAAAGAACTCACATACTTATTGCAAAAATCTACAAGTCATCAAAAACCAAGCACTACACGCATGCTCCTAGGGGGATAGATTGGTAGGAAAAGACCATCGCTCCTCCCCGACCCCACTCATAAGGAGGACAATCAAAGAACACCTCATGTTTCAAATTTGTTACACAACGTTTACCATACATGCATGCTACGGGACTTGCAAACTTCAACACAAGTATTTCTCAAATTCACAATTACTCAACTAGCACAACTTTAATATCACTCCCTCCATATCTCAAAACAATCATCAAGCATCAAACTTCTCTTAGTATTCCATGCACTTGTAAGAAATTTTTTACTAATCTTGGATTCCTATCATATTAGGACTAATTTCTCAATTCAAGCAAATTACCATGCTGTTTTGTAGGACTCTCAAAATGATATAAGTGAAGCATGAGAGAACAATAGTTTCTATAAAACAAAACCACCGCCGTGCTCTAAAAGATATAGGTGAAGCATTAGAGCAAAAACTATATAGCTCAAAAGATATAAGTGAAGCACATAGAGTATTCTAAGAAATTCCAAATCATACGTGTCTCTCTCAAAAGGTGTGTACAACAAGGATTATTGTGGTAAACTAAAAAGCAAAGACTCAAATCATACAAGACGCTCCAAGCAAAACACATATCATGTGGTGAATAAAAATATAGCTCCAAGTAAAGTTACCGATGGACGAAGACGAAAGAGGGGATGCCTTCCGGGGCATCCCCAAGCTTTGGCTTTTATGTGTCCTTAGATTTACCTTGGGGTTCCTTGGGCATCCCCAAGCTTAGGCTCTTGCCACTCCTTGTTCCATAATCCATCAAATCCTTACCCAAAACTTGAAAACTTCACAACACAAAACTTAACCGAAAATCTCGTGAGCTCCGTTAGCGAAAGAAAACAAAACACCAATTCAAGGTACTATATTGAACTCATTCTTTATTTATATTGGTGTTAAACCTACTGTATTCCAACTTCTATATGGTTTATAAACTATTTTACTAACCATAGACTCATCAAAATAAGCAGACAACACACGAAAAACAGAATCTGTGAAAAAACAGAACAGTCTGTAGTAATCTGTAACTAACGCAAACTTCTGGAACTCAGAACAATCTTCCAAAATAGGAAGACCTAGATAATTTGTTTATTGATCTACTGCAATTAGAATCAGTATTTTATCATGTTCTGGTGATTTTATACAATTGTTTTCGTGAACAGAAAGTTTCTGGAATTTTCAGCAAGATCAAATAACTATCATCCAAGAAGATCCTATAGGTTTCACTTGGCACAAACACTAACTAAAACACAAAATTGGGTTGCCTCCCAACAAGCGCTATCGTTAACGCCCTTAGCTAGGCATAAAAGCAAGGATAGATCTAGGTATTGCCATCTTTGGTAGGCAATCCATAAGTGGCTCTCATAATAGATTCATAAGGTAATTTTATTTTCTCTCTAGTAAAGTGTTCCATGCCTTTCCTTAACGGAAATTGGAATCTAATATTTCCTTCCTTCATATCAATAATTGCACCAATCGTTCTAAGGAAAGGTCTACCAAGAATAATAGGACATGAAGGATTGCAATCTATATCAAGAACAATGAAATCTACGGGCACATAGTTCCTATTTGCAACAATAAGAACATCATTAATTCTTCCCATAGGTTTCTTAATGGTGGAATCCGCAAGGTGCAATTTTAGAGAACAATCATCAAATTCATGGAAACCTAACAAATCACATAAAGTTTTTGGAATCGTGGAAACACTAGCACCCAAATCACACAAAGCATAGCATACATGATCTTTAATTTTAATTTTAATTGTAGGTTCCCATTCATCATAAAGTTTTCTAGGGATAGAAACTTCCAACTCAAGTTTTTCTTCATAAAATTGCATCAACGATATGTTTAGTAAAAGCTTTATTTTGACTATAAGCATGAGGAGAATTTAACACTGATTGCAACAAGGAAATACAATCTATTAAAGAGAAATTATCATAATGAAATTCCTTGAAATCCAAGACAGTGGGCTCATTGATATCTAAAGTTTTGACCTCCTCAATCCCACATTTTACCCAATTTTGCATTGATGTCTACTACACAACCTTCTTCTTGTAGACGTTGTTGGGCCTCCAAGTGCAGAGGTTTGTAGGACAGTGGCAAGTTTCCCTCAAGTGGATGACCTAAGGTTTATCAATCCGTGGGAGGCGTAGGATGAAGATGGTCTCTCTCAAGCAACCCTGCAACCAAATAACAAAGAGTCTCTTGTGTCCCCAACACACCCAATACAATGGTAAATTGTATAGGTGCACTAGTTCGGCGAAGAGATGGTGATACAAGTGCAATATGGATGGTAGATATAGGTTTTTGTAATATGAAAATATAAAAACAGCAAGGTAACAAGCGATAAAAGTGAGCGTAAACGGTATTGCAATGCGTTGAAACAAGGCCTAGGGTTCATACTTTCACTATTGCAAGTTCTCTCAACAATAATAACATAATTGGATCATATAACTATCCCTCAACATGCAACAAAGAGTCACTCCAAAGTCACTAATAGCGGAGAACAAACGAAGAGATTATGGTAGGGTACGAAACCACCTCAAAGTTATTCTTTCCAATCAATCCGTTGGGCTATTCCTATAAGTGTCACAAACAGCCCTAGAGTTCGTACTAGAATAACACCTTAAGACACAAATCAACCAAAACCCTAATGTCACCTAGATACTCCAATGTCACCTCAAGTATCCGTAGGTATGATTATATGATATGCATCACACAATCTCAGATTCATCTATTCAACCAACACAAAGTACTTCAAAGAGTGCCCCAAAGTTTCTACCGGAGAGTCAAGACGAAAACGTGTGCCAACCCCTATGCATAGGTTCATGGGCGGAACCCGCAAGTTGATCACCAAAACATACATCAAGTGAATCACGTGATATCCCATGGTCACCACAGATACGCACGGCAAGACATACATCAAGTGTTCTCAAATCCTTAAAGACTCAATCCGATAAGATAACTTGAAAGGGAAAACTCAATCCATTACAAGAGAGTAGAGGGGGAGAAACATCATAAGATCCAACTACAATAGCAAAGCTCGCGATACATCAAGATCGTGCCAAATCAAGAACACAAGAGAGAGAGAGAGGTCAAACACATAGCTACTGGTACATACCCTCAGCCCCGAGGGTGAACTACTCCCTCCTTGTCATGGAGAGCGCCGGGATGATGAAGATGGCCACCGGTGAGGGATCCCCCCTCCGGCAGAGTGCCGGAACAGGGCCCCGATTGGTTTTTGGTGGCAACAGAGGCTTGCAGCGGCGGAACTCCCGATCTATTCTGTTTTTCGATCGTTTTAGGGTATATGGATATATATATAGGAGGAAGAAGTACGTCAGGGGTGCCACAAGGGGCCCACGAGGGTCGAGGGCGCGCCCTAGGGGGGTGGGCGCGCCCCCCTACCTCGTGGCTCCCTCGTTTCTTTCCTGACGTGCACTCCAAGTCTATCAGGTTGCTTTAATTCCAAAAATAACTTCTCCAGAAGGTTTCATTCTGTTTCGACTGCGTTTGATATTCCTTTTCTTCGAAACACTGAAACAAGGGAAAAAACAGGAACTGGCACTGGGCTCTGGGTCAATAGGTTAGTCCCAAAAATAATATAAAAGTGCATAATAAAGCCCATAAACATCCAAGATGGATAATATAATAGCATAAATACTTCATAAATTATAGATACGTTGGAGACGTATCAGCATCCCCAAGCTTAATTCCTGCTTGTCCTCGAGTAGGTAAATGATAAAATAAAGAATTTATGAAGTGTGAATGCTAGCAGGTGCATAAGTTTGATCAATGATAATCTCAGTCACCTTTTCTAGCATCATTGTATGTCATAACAGTAGCTCAACTCATAGAACTTTTCATGATCAAGTAACAAACTATTCACATGTTAAAGTATAGATCATAAACTTTCTTGAAAACTAACAAACTATGTTCTCAGTCATCAAACAATTACAATTCATCTTATTTTCAAGAAGAGTCTATGTCAGAGCTTTGATTCAGCAAACTTCACATACTCAACTATCATTTAGTCTTCCATGATTGCTACCACTCAAAGCATATTTTTAGAACAAATAGCATCCATCGAACACAGAGAAAGATAGGGGCTTAATGTTTTGCCTCCCAACCTTTTACCACAAGGGTAGTCAACAATAATAATTCATGATCAAATATATTTGAATGGCCATATATGCTTAGATCTTTCCATCACATGATGCTTGCCAACTAAAGAGTAGGTTGGAATGAGAAGGAATACTATTGACTCTTGCATAAAAGTAAAAGATAGGCCCTTCGCAGAGGGAAGCAGGGATTTGCAGAGCTGCCTGAGCTCGAAGCAAAAACAGAGATGAAAATAATTTTGAGAGGTATGCTTTCATTGTCAACATAGCGACCAAGAGTTCCCAATATCTACCATACTACATACATTATAGGCGGTTCCCAAACAGAAAGGTAAAGATTTTTACTCCCCCTCCACCAACAATCATCAATCCATGGCTTGCCCAAAACAACGGGTGCCTCCAAATAACATCAAACCTGGGGGAGTTTTGTTTGCAATTATTTTTTATTTGATTTCGATCTTTTGATCATGGGACTGGGCATCCCAGTTACCAGCCATTTTATCGTGAATGATGAGCGGAGTCCACTCATCGTGAGAATAACCCACCTAGCATGGAAGATACTGCTAACCCGTAGTCGCTACATGAGCGATTCGGGCATACAAAACAGATTATTATTTGAAGTTTTAGAGTTTGGCACATGCAAATTTACTTGGAACGGCAGGTAAATACCGTATATAGGTAGATATGGTGGACACTCATGGAAGAGACTTGGTTCAAGGAGTTTGGATGCACAAGCAGTATTCCTGCTTAGTACAGATATTTTGGCTAGCAAAGGATTCTAAATAGCAAGCACCACATGTTAGAGGATCCATAACAATATAACTTCTATAAAAATATACCCAAGCATAACTCATTATGTTGTCTTCCTTGTCCAACTTCAACTAATTTGCTCAGGTTTGAAAATAATTAATGGGGCTCACAATCATAGAAGATTTCCAAGATAGTATATTTATATGTGAAATCTCTCTTCCTTCAATATTCTTTCATGAATTGTTCAAGTGACCAATACAATGTTTGATAACCTTCAAAAAAGTTACCACCTCTACTTCTTATATGTGAAGGCATTGCTCCCCATGGGAAAGGCATATGACACATATATAATTTCAGATTTATGACATTCAAATCATTCAACCATTTACTCATAGGATATAAGTGAAGCACACGAGTAAATGACAAACTACTCCAAAAAGATATAAGTGAAGATCAATGAGTAGTTAAATAATTATGTAGCTATGTGAAGACTCTCTCTCATTTAAGAATTTCAGATCTTGGTATTTTATTCAAACAGCAAGCAAAGCTAAAGAAAATAAAATGACGCTCCAAGCAAAACACATATCATGTGGTGAATAAAAATATAGCTCCAAGTAAAGTTACCGATGAACGCAGACGAAAGAGGGGATGCCATCCGGGGCATCCCCAAGCTTAGGCTCTTGGTTGTCCTTGAATATTACCTTGGGGTGCCTTGGGCATCCCTAAGCTTAGGCTATTGCCACTCCTTATTCCATAGTCCATCGAATCTTTACCCAAAACTTGAAAACTTCACAACACAAAACTCAACAGAAAACTCGTGAGCTCTGTTAGCGAAAGAAAACAAAACACCACTTCAAGGTACTGTAATGAACTCATTCTTTATTTGTATTGGTGTTAAATCTACTTTATTCCAACTTATCTATGGTTTATAAACTATTTTACTAGCCATAGATTCATCAAAATAAGCAAACAACACACGAAAAACAGAATCTGTCAAAAACAGAACAGTCTGTAGTAATCTGTAACTAACGCAAACTTCTGGAACTCAAAAAATTCTACCAAAATAGGAAGACCTAGATAATTTGATTATTGATCTGCTGCAATTTGAATCAATATTTTATCACGTTCTGGTGATTTTTAACAATTATTTTCGTGAACAGAAAGTTTCTGGAATTTTCAGCAAGATCAAATAACTATCATCCAAGAAGATCCTATAGGTCTTACTTGGCACAAACACTAATTAAAACATAAAACCACATCTAAACAGAAGCTAGATGGATTATTTATTACTAAACAGAAGCAAAAAGCAAGGAAGTAAAATAAAATTGGGTTGCCTCCCAACAAGCGCTAATGTTTAACGCCCCTAGCTAGGCATGATGATTTCAATGATGCTCACATAAAAGATAGGAATTGAAACATAAAGAGAGAGTCATGAAGAATATGAATAGCTCATTTAAGTCTAACCCACTTCCTATGCATAGGGATTTTGTGAGCAAACAACTTATGTGAACAATAATCAACTAGCATAGGAAGACAAAACAAGCATAACTTCAAGATTTTCAACACATAGAGAGGAAACATGATATTATTGCAATATGTAGAAGCATATGATCCTCTCTCATAGTAATTTTCAGTAGCATCATGAATGAATTCAACAATATAACCATCACATAAAGCATTCTTTTCATGATCTACAAGCATAGAATTTTTATTACTCTCCACATAAGCAAATCTATTCTCATCAATAGTAGTGGGAGCAAACTCAACAAAATAACTATCATGTGATTGAAAATTAAGATCAAGATGACAAGTTTCATGGTTATCATTATTCTTTATAGCATATGTGTCATCACAATAGTCATCATAGATAGGAGGCATGCTTTCATCATAGTAATTTTGCTCATCAAAGCTTGGGGGACAAAAAATATCATCTTCATCAAACATAGCTTCCCCAAGCTTGTGGCTTTGCATATCATTAGCATCATGGATATTCAAGGAATTCATACTAACAATATTGCAATCATGCTCATAATACAAAGATTTAGTGCCAAACGTTTTATAGACTTCTTCTTCTAGCACTTGAGCACAATTTTCCCTTCCATCATTCTCATGAAAGATATTAAAAAGATGAAGCGTATGAGACAAACTCAATTCCATTTTTTTGTAGTTTTCTTTTATAGACTAAACTAGTGCTAAAACAAGAAACAAAAAGATACGATTGCAAGATCTAAAGATATACCTTCAAGCACTCACCTCCCTGGCAACGGCACCAGAAAAGAGCTTAGTTGACGGGGTGTGAGTGCCGCTTACCTAGCCTCCCCGGCAACAGCACCAGAAAAGAGCTTGATGTCTACTACACAACCTTCTTCTTGTAAACGTTGTTGGGCCTCTAAGTGCAGAGGTTTGTAGGACAGTAGCAAGTTTCCCTCAAGTGGATGACCTAAGGTTTATCAATCCGAGGGAGGCGTAGGATGAAGATGGTCTCTCTCAAGCAACCCTGCAACCAAATAACAAAGAGTCTCTTGTGTCCCCAACACACCCAATACAATGGTAAATTGTATAGGTGCACTAGTTCGGCGCAGAGATGGTGATACAAGTGCAATATGGATGGTAGATATAGGTTTTTGTAATCTGAAAATATAAAAACAGCAAGGTAACAAGCGATAAAAGTGAGCGTAAACGGTATTGCAATGCGTTGAAACAAGGCCTAGGGTTCATACTTTCACTAGTGCAAGTTCTCTCAACAATAATAACATAATTGGATCATATAGCATCCCTCAACATGCAACAAAGAGTCACTCCAAAGTCACTAATAGCGGAGAACAAACGAAGAGATTATGGTAGGGTACGAAACCACCTCAAAGTTATTCTTTCCAATCAATCCGTTGGGCTATTCCTATAAGTGTCACAAACAGCCCTAGAGTTCGTACTAGAATAACACCTTAAGACACAAATCAACCAAAACCCTAATGTCACCTAGGTACTCCAATGTCACCTCAAGTATCCGTGGGTATGATTATACGATATGCATCACACAATCTCAGATTCATCTATTCAACCAACACAAAGTACTTCAAAGAGTGCCCCAAAGTTTCTACCGGAGAGTCAAGACGAAAACGTGTGCCAACCTCAATGCATAGGTTCATGGGCGGAACCCGCAAGTTGATCACCAGAACATACATCAAGTGAATCACGTGATATCCCATGGTCACCACAGATACGCACGACAAGACATACATCAAGTGTTCTCAAATCCTTAAAGACTCAATCCGATAAGATAACTTGAAAGGGAAAAATCAATCCATTACAAGAGAGTAGAGGGGGAGAAACATCATAAGATCCAACTACAATAGCAAAGCTCGTGATACATCAAGATCGTGCCAAATCAAGAACACGAGAGAGAGAGAGAGAGATCAAACACATATCTACTGGTACATACCCTTAGCCCCGAGGGTGAACTACTCCCTCCTTGTCATGGAGAGCGCCCGGATGATGAAGATGGCCACCGGTGAGGGATCCCCCTCCGGCAGGGTGCCGGAACAGGGTCCCAATTTGTTTTTGGTGGCTACAGAGGCTTGCGGGGGCAGAACTCCCGATCTATTCTGTTTTCCGATCGTTTTAGGGTATATGGATATATATAGGAGGAAGAAGTACGTCAGGGGAGCCACGAGGGGCCCACGAGGGTGGAGGGCGCGCCCTAGGGGGGCGGGCACGCCGCCCTACCTCGTGGCTCCCTCGTTTATTTCCTGACGTGCACTCCAAGTCTATCAGGTTGCTTTCCTTCCAAAAACAACTTCTCCTGAAGGTTTCATTCCGTTTCGACTCCGTTTGATATTCCTTTTCTTCGAAACACTGAAACAAGGGAAAAACAGAAACTGGCACTGGGCTCTGGGTCAATAGGTTAGTCCCAAAAATAATATAAAAGTGCATGAAAAAGCCCATAAACATCCAAGATGGATAATATAATAGCATGAATACTTCATAAATTATAGATATGTTGGAGACGTATCATGCATCAAGATCTAAAAACTCTGAATTTTTGGGACGCCTTCTAACTAAAGTTGACTCATCTCTAGTCCCATCATTATCAAGATTCATATTGCAAAACAAAGATTTAATAGGGGACAGATCAATAACTTTTAGATGTTCATCTTTATTCTCATAAAAATTAGAAGAACACGCTTTTACAAAGCAATCTTTCTTAGCACGCATACTACCGGTTCTTTCTTTGCACTCATCAATGGAAATTCTCATGGCTTTGAGAGACTCATCGATATCATGCTTAGGTGGGATAGATCTAAGTTTCAAAGAATCAACATCAAGAGAAATTCTATCCACGTTCCTAGCCAACTCATCAATCTTAGGCAATTTTTCTTCAAGCAAGGCAATGAAATTCTTTTGCACAATCATAAATTCGTTAAAACTAGTCTCAAAATCAGAGGGCATCTTATTAAAATTTCCATAAGAATTGTTTTAGGAATTACCATAATTATTAGAGGAATTACTAGGGAACGGCCTAGGATTAAAGTTTCCTCTATACGCGTTGTTACCAAAATTATTCCTACCAACAAATTTCGCATCCATAAATTCATTATTATTCTCAATCAAGGTAGACAAAGGCTTATCATTAGGATCAGAAGAAACACTCTTATTAGCAAACAATTTCATAAGTTCATCCATCTTTCCACTCAAAACTTTAATTTCTTCTATCACATGCATTTTTTTTACTAGTGGATCTTTCGGTATGCCATAGAGAATAATTAACCATAATGTTATCTAGGAGTTTAGTAGCTTCTCCTAAGGTGATTTCCATAAAAGTGCCTCCCGCGGCCGAATCTAAAAGATTTCTAGAAGCGAAATTAAATCTGGCATAAAATTTTGTATAATCATCCACAAATTCTAACCATGAGTAGGGCAATTATGTATCATTAATTTCATCCTCTCCCAAGCTTGTGCAACATGTTCATGATCAAGTTGCTTAAAATTCATAATATCATTTCTAAGAGAGATGATCTTAGCGGGGGGGGGGGGGGGGGGGAATACTTAGAGATAAAAGCATCTTTGCACTTATTCCAAGAATCAATACTATTTTTAGGCAAAGACGAAAACCAAGTTTTAGCGCGATCTCTACGAGAAAAAGGAAATAGCTTCAATTTAACAATATCATTGTCCACATCTTTCTTCTTTTGCATGTCACACAAATCAACAAAGCTATTTAGATGGGTAGCGGCATCTTCACTAAGAAGGCCGGCGAATTGATCTTTCATGACAAGATTCAGCAAAGCAGCATTTCACAAGATTCAGCATCGGTAAGAGGAGCAATCGGAGTGCTAAGAAAATCATTGTTGTTGGTATTGGTAAAGTCACACAATTTAGTATTGTATTGAGCCATCGTGACAAGCATGCAATCCAACACAAGAGCAAACAAGAAGCAAGCGAAAAAGAGGCGCAGGGAAAGAGAGGGCGAATAAAACGGCAAGGGTGAAGTGGGGTAGAGGAAAACGAGAGGCAAATGGCAAATAATTTAATGCGAGGGGTAAGAGTTTGTGATGGGTACTTGGTATGTCTTGACTTGTGCGTAGACTCCCCGGCAACCGCGCCAGAAATCCTTCTTGCTACCACTTGGGCACTGCGTTGGTTTTCCCTTGAAGAGGAAAGGGTGATGCAGTAAAGTAGCGTAAGTATTTCCCTCAGTTTTTGAGAACCAAGGTATCTATCCAATAAGAGACCACGCTTGAGTCCCACGCACCTACACAAACAAATAAGAACCTCGCAACCAACGCGATAAAGGGGTTGTCAATCCCTTCATGGTCACTTACGAGAGTGAGATCTGATAGAGATGATAAGATAATATTTTTGATATTTTTATGGTAAAGAGTAAAAGTAAAGAAAGCAAAATAAACGGCAAAAGAAATAGCTAGTTGACGGAAGATTAATATGATGGAAAATAGATCCGGGGGCCATAGGTTTCACTAGTGGCTTCTCTCAAGATAGCATAAGTATTACGGTGGGTAAACAAATTACTGTCGAGCAATTGATAGAATTGAGCATAGTTATGAGAATATCTAGGTATGATCATGTATATAGGCAACATGTCCGTGACAAGTAGACCGACTCATGCCTGCATCTACTACTATTACTCCACACATTGACCGCTATCCAGCATGCATCTAGAGTATTAAGTTCATAAGAACAGAGTAACGCTTTAAGCAAGATGACATGATGTAGAGGGATAAACTCATGCAATATGATATAAACCCCATCTTTTTATCCTCGATGGCAACAATACAATACGTGTCGTTTCCCCTACTGTCACTGGGATCGAGCACCGCAAGATTGAACCCAAAGCTAAGCACTTCCTCCATTACAAGAAAGATCAATCTAGTAGGCCAAACCAAACTGATAATTCGTAGAGACTTGCAAAGATATCCAATCATACATAAAAGAATTCAGAGGAGATTCAAATATTGTTCATAGATAATCTTGATCATAAACCCACAATTCATCGGATCTCGACAAACACACCGCAAAAAGAAGAGTTACAACAAATAGATCTCCAAGAGAATCAAGGATAACTTTGTATTGAGATCCAAAGAGAGAGAAGAAGCCATCTAGCTAATAACCATGGACCCGAAGGTCTGAAGTAAACTACTCACACATCATCGGAGAGGCTATGGTGTTGATGTAGAAGCCCTCCGTGATCGATGCCCCCTCCGTCGGAGCGTCGGAAAAGGCCCCAAGATGGGATCTCACGGGTACAGAAGGTTGCAGCGGTGGAAATAGGTTTTGGCTCCTCTGCTGATGGTTTTGGGGTACGTAGGTATATATAGGAGGAAGAAGTAGGTCGGTGGAGCTACGAGGGGCCCACGAGGGTGGAGGGCGCGCCCAGGGGGGTAGGCGCGCCCCCTGCCTCGTGGCCTCCTCGTTGATTGCTTGACGTCCACTCCAAGTCCTCTGGATCACGTTTTTTCCGAAAATCACGTTCCCGAAGGTTTTATTCTGTTTGGACTCCGTTTGATATTCCTTTCCTTCGGAACATTGAAATAGGCAAAAAACAACAATTTGGGCTGGGCCTCCGGTTAATAGGTTAGTCCCAAAAAATAATATAAAAGTCTATAATAAAGCCCATTAAACATCCAAAACAGAATATAATATAGCATGGAACAATAAAAAATTATAGATACGTTGGAGACGTATCACCCCTATACTCATCAAAGTCAATCAAGCAGGAAATAGGGTATTACCTCCATTAAGAGGGCCCGAACCTGGGTAAACTTCATGTCCCCTTGTCTCCTGTTACCTTCGATCCTTAGACGCATAGTTCGGGACCCCCTACCCGAGATCGGCTGGTTTTGACACCGACATTGGTGCTTTCATTGAGAGTTCCGATGTGTCGTCGACGGCGGGATCGATGGCTCGCCTTGTCATTAATGACAACATTACCTCTGGAAGGGCCCTAGCTCTGGGACAGGTCCTCCAGCTCGGTGGTTTCACCAAGGGTGCCCTCGAAATCGCCAAACATCGTCTTCGCATCGGCCTTGAACACCCCGAAAAGATGGATCCAGTAGATGTCTCATCCCTGAACGAGCTACTAGATCGCATTGCCGCCCTGGGAGTTGCAACAGACTACGATCGGATTGGGCTTAAACCCGATCAGAGGGAAATCAAGTCCCCGTCGATCACCCATCTGGTAGCGGTCATGGAGGAACAAGGCAAGAACACTTCTCCCCCTAAGGTAAGAACAAGCTATGTTCGGATTTCCGAGCCCTGCAAGCCGGATACCCATCTTCGGGAAGAGACCTCATGTCCTCTGAACATAGAACCGGGTGTTTAGCCCAAAAGCTGCCAGGACACTCCGGACCCTGGGTCGGTGACCTCGCAAATTTCTCAAACTCCGGATGCAATAGTGGGTCAGGGTTCGGATTTTAACCCGCCCACTCACCACAATCAATATTCCCCAAGCAATTCAGGCCCTCCAGACGTATGCGACCTAATGTATGTGCGACAGCAACCTAAGGAAACAGTCCATCACTTCTGGGCTCAATTCCTCCTTGTTAAAAAGAAGATTAAAGATTGTTGTGACGCCAATGCGGTTTCTATATTTTGTCGCAACTGTACGGACGAGGGAATCCTCAACGCCCTCAACCCCCGCCGCATATGGTGCTTTGCACATTTGGCACATATCCTACAGAAGTATTGCGCAATGGAAAGCGCCAAGAAAGCCCAGATAGCCCGGTGGGAACCTCCTGCCTTTAAGCAGCCCACCGAACGGACAAAAAGGATGCACCCTTACGGGGCTCCCGATCATCCTCTCATGGACAAAAAGATCAAGACCTTCACGGGACACAGAACGGTCCTTGACGATCTGCTCGACAAACCCTGTCAGATACATACAGCGCCGAATACCGAACCAACACACAGCCTTCGGGCATGTTGGGTACTCCGGCAAGTGCCTAAGAGCGGCGAGTACATCCTCACCAAAATCACTCCAGAGAGGCACTCTTCGGAGGATGCATATCTCAACATTTTTACGGTCATCGAGACCTTTTCTTCCAATAACCGGCGCAAAAGGGCATTACGCAACCTTGCTGAAGTCAACCAGGTAGCCACAATAAATCCTTGGAACGACATGGAGATAACTTTCACCGCCAATGATGAGCCAAGGGCCAGATCAGTCCGAGCACCAGCCGCCTTGGTCTTAAACCCAATAGTGGATGGATTTCGGCTCACCAAAGTGCTCATGGACGGCGGCAACGGACTGAACCTCATCTAAGAAGATACGCTGCATAAAATGTAGATGGACAAAAGTCGCATTGAGCAAAGCGGCACCACTTTCCGAGGAATCATCCCTTGTCGAGAAGCACGAAGCTCGGGGAAGATCACACTCGACATCGTATTCAGTACGCCAGAGAACTACAGGTCCGAAGAGTTGCTCTTCTACATGGCACCTTTCAACAGCGGATATCACGCCCTGTTAGGGCGAGACACATTCACACGCTTTCAAGCCATACCCCATTACGGGTACATGAAGCTCAAAATGCCAGGGCCCAATAGAGTTATCACTATTACTAGTGATCCGAATATAGCACTCCGCACGGAAAACAAAACTGCATCCCTGGCCCTTGAGGCGCTATCCCAGGCCCTCGCGGCCGAGGAACTAACCACTCTGCGCTCTACAGTGGACAAGGACGATGTAATCCTCAACAAAAGGCCCAAATCCACTTCCTTCAAGCCAGCAGACGAAATAGTCAGATTTCTAGTACACGCGATGGATCCTAATAAATCAGCAGCCATTGGAGCACAGCTGGATCCAACGATCGACGCCGCTCTAATAGTGTTCCTACCCGAGAATTGGGACATCTTTGCCTGGCATCCTTCGGATATGCCAGGAATCCCACGCAGACTGGCCGAACATAGCCTCAATATAATAAAGGGGTTCAAACCAGTCAAGCAAATGCTACGGTGATTTTCCGAACCCAAGCGACAAGCTATGGGGGAGGAGCTAGCCAAACTACTTGAAGCTGGGTTCATCAGAGAGATAAAACACCCGGACTAGCTAGCAAACCTGGTCATGGTGCCAAAGAAGGACAAATCCTGGCGCCTTTGTGTCGATTTCAAAGACCTCAACAAGGCCTGCCCTAAGGACCCCTTCCCGCTGCCCCGCATTGACCAAATCATTGACGCAACTACAGCACACGATGCACTGTGCTTCCTCGACACATACTCCGGATACCATAAAGTTGAGATGAAGGAATCCGATCAGGCCGCAACGGCATTCATTACTCTGTATGGGCCTTTCTGCTTCAACACTATGCCTTTCGGACTCAAAAACGCCGTCGCCACTTACCAACGCATGATTCAAACATGCCTGGAAAAACAAATTGGCAAGACGGTGGAGGCATACATAGATGATGTAGTCATCAAAACTAAACATGTCAAATCATTGGTGGACGACTTGCGCCTTACGTTTGACAACCTCTGAACATATGACATACGGCTCAATCTGAAAAAATGTGTTTTCGGTGTTCCGGCAAGAAAGCTGCTCAGGTTCATTGTTTCCGATAGAGGAATCGATGCAAATCCAGCCAAAATCCGAGCCCTATCACAATTGGCAACGCCAAGAGTCCTCAAACAGGTCCAAAAACTAGCTGGGTGCGTAGCAGCCTTGAGCCGCTTTATCTCCAGATTGGGAGAAAAGGCACTGCCGCATTATCGCCTGCTCCGGCGTACCGACCACTTCGAGTGGACGGATGCAGCAACAGTCGGATTGGAAGAAATAAAAACTTTCTTAGCAAACAACCCAATCCTTGCCACACCAAATGTCGGCGAACCTATGCTGCTCTACATATCTGCAACTCACCAGGTGGTGAGCACTGTGCTCGTCGTCGAACGAGAGGAAGAGGGACACAAATTCCCACTCCAAAAACCAGTATACTATGTATCGGCGGTCCTTACACCATGCAAATCCCGATACCCATGCTATCAAAAGATAGCATATGCGGTCTTCATGGCATCTCGGAAGTTGCGGCACTATTTTCAAGAATGCTCGATCACGGTGGTTTCCAAAGTACCACTCAATCACATCATAAACAATCGAGACGCCACCGGCCGCATTGCCAAATGGGCTATCGAGCTCTTACCATTTGAAATAACATACAAGCCACGCCGAGCTATTAAATCTCAGGTGTTAGCCGAGTTTGTCGCCAAATGGACAGAAGCCGAACTCCCTAAAGAGTATAGCACATACTCCAACTGGGTGATGTACTTTGACGGCTCTAAAATGTTAGCGGGATTGGGGGCTGGTGTCATCCTAACATCCCCTACAGGGGACATAGTCCGTTATGTATTACAAATCATGTATATGGACTCCAATAACGCGGCCGAATATGAGGCACTACTGCATGGTCTTCGGATGGCCGCTTCTATGGCCATACAATGCCTCAAGGTGCGTGGGGATTCGAACCTCGCGATATCTCAAATAAATGGAGAATTCTATGCAAAAGATCCAAAGATAGCGGCCTACCGCAACACCGTACTCAAAATATCAGCTCGGTTTGAGGGGCTCGAGTTTCATCATGTGGCTCGAGACAGTAATCAAGCAGCGGCCATCCTTGCTCGAATGGGCGCTAAACGCCACCCTATCCCGCCTAACACCTTTGTGGAAAGGCTTTTCAAGCCATCTGTGGTATGGCAAGACGAGAGTGGAAATACCAGTCCGGCGCCGATCACACCCCTGGATACCGAACATGTTTCGGATATCATCGGGGGCTCGGGCACCAAACCAACGCCTTCCGCCCATGTAATCATGGCGGTAATTGCTCCATGGACCGAACCCTTCTTAGCCTACCTTAATAGGCAGAAGCTCCCTGATGACCAGAACGAGGCCCGTCACATAGTTCGATGTTCCAAAGCCTACAAAGTTCGCGAAGGAGAACTCTACAAGAAAAGCACTACTAGAGTTCTTCAGAGATGTATCTCTAAAGATGAGGGGCCGCAGCTCTCGGCCGAAGTACATGCTAGCCTTGGCGGCCATCACGCCGCAGCTCGGGCCCTCGTAAGCAAAGCCTTCCGTACAGGTTCCTTTTGGCCCATGGCCCGAGCAGATGCACAGGCCCTTGTACAGCGTTGTGTCGGATGCTAGCTCTTTGCCTATCAAAGCCATATGCCACCCGCCGCCCTAAAACAATCCCCATTACCTGGCCATTTGCGGTCTGGGGGCTTGACATGGTCGGACCCCTTAAAGGGGGAAGCCATAAAAAGAAATATTTACTAGTTATGCTGGATAAATTCACTAAGTGGATAGAGGCCAAACTAGTAAAAACGGCTGAAGCCGGACCGGTGATAGATTTCATATGTTGTGTGGTACACTGTTATGGTGTCCCGCACAACATTATTACAGACAACGGCTCTAACTTCACAGCCGATGAGGTGAAAAATTGGTGTGCTAACCTGGGCGTCAAGCTCGATTACGCCTCTATCTATCACCCTCAAACAAACGGTCAGGTCGAATGGGCTAACGTCCTGATAATGAGCGGCATCAAACCCAGACTAGTGCGATCCCTAAAGGAGCCGGACAAACACTGGGTCAAGGAACTCGATTCCGTACTCTGGGGGCTGCGGACCACGCCCAATCGCATGACTGGTTACACACCGTTCTTCATGGTGTACGGCGCAGAGGCTGTCCTGCACTACGACATTATTCATGACTCACCTCCGGTGCGCATGTATGAAGAGAGAGAGGCCGAGCTCGATCGGCAGGATGACTTAGATGGCCCGGAGGAGGAGGACGATGTCGCAAGAGCCCGTTCCGCATTCTATCAACAACAAGCTCAGAGATACCAAAGCAGAGAAGTGTGGGCAAACACTTATAACATCGGTGAGGTCAAACTCAAACCAAAATGGGCAGGTCCCTTCATTACAGATGAAGTTCTCACTGGAGGAGCCTACCGCCCTCGCAATGCGTCGGATAATCGCTTAGAGCCGAACCCTTGGAACGCTGCCCGGCTCCGAAGATTCTACGCATAAGTCCGGTCATGCTTCTTATTCGTTATTTTGTCTCCTTTCCATTTTTTTCCTTTTTTCGTCTTTATACGTTTTCTATTTTGTGTTCGGATAAGCCGAACACTTGAGGGGTACACATCCTTAAATGTACACACCCCACCATGACTGGGGGCTTCTATAAGCAGAAGCTCATTATTATACCAAGCCTAGAGCTCACAATATATGTGTCGTTTGTGGATATACATCCTTTTTGCCATTATATGCACCTCTACGACTTAAGTTTTTGCCAAGCTGGGTTGCCTTGCTCCTGTGCTTATGCCCTACGTTCCCGATTGTTCGGCTAGGGCATAAAGGGAGCACCTCTGTGATTGTTACAACCGGGTTATCCGGACATGTACCTCAGATGGGTGAAGCTGAAAGCTAGCGTTCTTAAGGGAATAATTGGTCGGCACGAAAACGACAGATTGTTGCCGTATTGCAACTATTTCAAGCACTGCGAGACAGTTTGTCCGTATTACGGACCACACACTATCGATGTAGAAACCGGCCGATCTCGGGTAGGGGGTCCCGAACGGTACGTCTGAAGATCGAAGGTAAAGGAGGCAGGGGACACGATGTTTACCCAGGTTCGGGCCCTCTTGATGGAGGCAATACCCTACTTCCTGCTTGTTTGACTTTGATGAGTATAGGGGTTACAAGAGTTGATATACCTCGAGATCGTAATGGCTAAACCCTAGATGTCTAGCCTGTATGATCGTGATTGCCTCTACGGACTAAACCCTCCGGTTTATATAGACACCGTAGGGGCCTAGGGTTATAGAGAGTCGGTTTACAAAGAAATGAATCTTCATATTTGAATGCCAAGCTTGCCATCCACGCAAAGGAGAGTCCCATCCGGACACGGGGGGAAGCTTTCCATCTTGTATATTCACAGCCCACCAGTCCGGCCCACGTCACACAGCCCGGACGCCCGGGGACCCCCTAATCCAGGACTCCCTCAGTAGCCCTGTCGGGTGGTTGGTGCGACATATGCCAAGGGATGGCTTATCATTGTGGGAGCCAATAAAACGTCGCCCGTGCCTGGAAACGGTATGAGGTGAAGACATGCACGCCGGCGGATCTTACCCAGGTTCGGGGCTCTCCGAGGAGATAACACCCCTAGTCCTGCTCCGCGGGGCCTCCGCATGATCACTAGATCGATAAAAGGTAGCTACAATCGCTCCTAGAGCTGTTGAGATCAAGGGAGAAGAAGAACAAGGCTAGCTCTTGCTTCTCTCTATCTATGGTGTGTGTGCTAAGCTTAGAGGGCAACTCTATGCTCAGAGGCCAACTATGCTTGGGTGCGAACCCTTTGCATGGGTGCTCCGGGGGGGTTTATATAGGCCTACCCCCGGGGGTACAATGGTAATCCGACTGGGAACTGGTCCCAGCCGTCAGTGTCTACGCTCGCCGGCTTCTCCGCCGGCTGCTGGGTCCCGCCGGCTGGTGGGTCCCGCCGGCTGCCGGCTACTTGATCGACAGGCCGGCCCCACCGCCTAGGGTCTTGTCGGCGGCTGCTTACTGTAGCCTCGCCTGTGATGACGAGGGCTTTGTCGAGGTAAGCGTGGCTACAGTGGGCCGCCTCGGGGGCTATCACTGTAGCCTTACCTCGTCTTGTCTCCTTAATGGGGCTCCTGCTTCGAGGAAGGGAGTAGCCGGCTTCTGGAGGCCGGCTACGCTCTTGGCCGACTGGGAAAGGCCGGGCCGCCTTCACGCCTCTCTCTGGCCGAAGGGGCCCGCCGCCCGCGGGCCGCACGGGAGCCGGTCGTGGGTGACGTCGAGGCCAACATGGCTACAGTGCCGAGCCGCACGGGAGACGTCCGTCCCGTACGGCCTCCTGTAGCCACGCCCGCCTCGGGCTTCGGGGGTAGTGGGCCGCACTGTGGCCACACCCCGTCACGTCGCCGTTATGTGGGAGTGGTTTGGAGTGGTTGTGGTCTTGGCCGGCTCCTAGGAGTCGGCGTCCTTCTTGGCCGGCTTCTTGGAGTCGGCCACCCCGTAGTCGTCCTGGGGAGGAGTTGGTGAGGCTGGGTCGCCTTCCGGGAGTCGGCTTTAGTGGTAGCCGGCCAGGGAAGGCGGCCCAATGCTCGGAGTGCTTGGAGGCCCGAAGGCCTGATAATTTTTTCAGAAGAACCAGGGGCAGTCGGTTAGGCTACCCGTGGCCATTTACTCCAACAGTAGTCCCCGGAGCTGATTGGGCTTTGAGGTAGAGTGGGGTTTGAGAAGCTCGATCAGCTTCCTATCGTGACAAGCCGGCAGCTGGGAGCCAGCCTTGGTCAGGCGCGCCGCCTGAGTCGAAATCTTCCGGAGTCGGAGGGCGGGAACCCGCTGGCACGTGCACCGGGCCGCGGGCCGGCCACTGGCCGTCGGCGAGCCACGTGGCCGGAAAGCCTGCCAGCCCACGCGCGTGACGGGACGTCGCCGCAGGGAGGGGGCCCGCCACGTCCGCGCCCCGGCCCAGGCGCGGATCCTTTGTATCCCGAAACCGCCTGCACGTTCCGTACGGTAGTTTCGGCTCGCATTTATGCGCAATAATCGCGAGACGTGGGGGGAGTGGGCGCAGTTAATCCCCTCCCCCCCCCCCGCGTCCGGCCTCTTCGGCCTCGTGAGGCTATAAGTAGGGGGAGGTGGAGGGCGGCAAGCCCTCGCACGCTCCTCCTACTTCCACCATCTTCTTCCCTCGCTCGTTCTCGCGACAGCGCCTCGCCGCCGCGCTCTTCCACCGCACGCTCCTCCGCCGCCATGCTAGCTCTCGCGATGCCTCCCCACGTAGAGCAGCTTGGAGGGGATTGGGACGGCTCCATCGTCCATGACGACCACGTCGACTTCCTCCGCGACACGCGGCGGCTGCCCGGCGCGGACAAAGTGGAGGTCCGCCTCGCGCCGGCGAAGGAGATCTCGCCGAGGCCGCAGGAGGGCGAGCGGGTGGTCTTCCGCTCGCACTTCTTGCGCGGCTTCGGCCTGCCAGTGAGCGCCTTCTTCCGCTCCTGGCTCGACTTCTATC
The DNA here is from genome assembly GCF_018294505.1 of Triticum aestivum. Classification (NCBI taxonomy): domain Eukaryota; kingdom Viridiplantae; phylum Streptophyta; class Magnoliopsida; order Poales; family Poaceae; genus Triticum; species Triticum aestivum. The sequence continues at coordinate 227,140,309 of NC_057805.1, forward strand.
AGCTCCAGCCGCACCATCTCACCCCAAACGCGGTGGTGCTACTGTCCGCCTTCGTCACCCTGTGCGAGGGCTACCTCGGCGTCCTCCCCACCCTTGAGCTCTGGGGGGAGTTCTTCCAGTCGAAGCTGGGCACGCGCATGCGGGGCGTGCCGGCTCAGACTGGCGCCTTCATCGCGTCGCGGAGATCGGCCGCCGACAACCCCTTCCCCGTCATCACGCTGATCCAATCGGTGAAGAAGTGGCAGAAGTCATACTTCTACGTGCGGAACATCGCTCCGCGGGGCGACTACATCAACCTGCCGGCTTACGTAGCCGGCCCACCGGCGGGCAGGCTGCCCCAGTGGTCCTTCCGGGCTGTGACGCTGTCGCAGGCAGGAAACGCCGCCATCGCCCGACTGCGGGTGATGGTCCAGTCGGAGGGCCTGACGGGGCCCGACCTCCTGGCCGCGTTCGTCACGCGCCGGGTTCTTCCGCTCCAAAGCCGGCCTCATCTGATCTGTCAGATGAGCGGCCAGCTCGATCCGAGCCGAATGTGCACCAAGGAGATGCCGCGCCACGAGGTCGCCTACATGGTGAACTACCTCGCAAACTGCCAACTCTCTGAAGAGTGGCAATTCGGCAAGGAGCCATATAGCCGTGCCAATCCTCCGCCTACGGTACGCTCCCCTTGTCTCTTTTCTCTCTCTCTCTCTCAGCCTTGTTGCCGAGTATCTCTTGGCCGACTCTGACTTAGTCGGCTTGTTCTTCGACAGAGCCCTCTGCTTCGGCCGGCCGGCGGGTCAGACGCGGAGCGTCGCTTCGTCCCCGACCGGACCGAACACGACCTGGAGGACCCCGACTTGGGGGCGGTCCATATGGACGACGCCACCGAGCCGGCCGGTGGCCAAGCCGACGTCGAAGCAGGCGGCTCCGGGTTCACTGCTACCTTCGACGATTGGCTGGACGAGGATGAAGCCGAAGCCGTCCCACGCCGCCAGCCGGCATCCGGACGTGGCGCGGGCTCCTCTGGCGCGCAGCCTGCTCGGGGTGGAGGCCAGAAGCGCCGCGCCGCCCAGGGCTTGTTCGGCAGCCGAACGAAGAAGCCCAGGGGCGGGGCGGCAGCCACCAGGCGGGAAGAGGCGGCCGCGAAGGCGGCTCGCTTCCGCAAAGTGGTGAAGCGGCCGCAGACCGTGTCGGCGTAAGTTCTCTTTCTCTATGTACTCTCTTTCTTTCTTTTCTTTGGTGGTTCTTGAACTCTCGTCTTTTTCTTCAACGATCAGAGCTCCGCTGTCTCTTGAGCGGGCGGCCGCCGGCTCCGTCGTTGAGTCGCCAAGGGGCTCTGGGAGCACCACCCGCCGCGTGGACCCCCGCGCCGACCTCCAGGAGGCGACGGAAAGGAACGCGCGGGAGGTGCGGGAGGAGCAGGAGGCACGGGAGGCGGAGGCACGGAAGGCAGCCGCCGCCCAGGCGGCTCGGGAGGAAGAGGCGGCGAAGGCGCTCGCCGAGGCCGTAGCCAAGGCCCAGGCAGAGGCTGAGGCCGCGGCGGCGGCGGGGGAGGCTTTGATGGTCACCCCCTGCGCGTCATGGCGCCTGGGGACGTGGAGCCCTCGCCAGGGGGAGCCAGCGGTTCCCAGCCGGGGCTGGGAGGAAGCGGCAACGACGTCATTATCTTGGAGAAGGCGCCGGAGCCGACCCCTCCGACTAGGGCGGCCCAAGGCGGCCAGCCTGAGCCTGCGCCCGCACTGTCGGCGGAGGGCGAGCCGGCTGCGAGGGCTGAGGTGGCGGTCCGGATTCCGCCAAGCCGGCGTGCGGGGAAGGCCGTGTCGGAGCCGCAGAAGGCTGCGTCGGAGCCACAGCCGGCCGTGGGCTCCAGCTCGTTGGCCCAAGATGCGGAGGCGGCCAGCGCTACCTCGGGGTGGACACCAGGCGGAGGGACGGCTGTGGTGAACGTGGCTGCGCAAGACGTCCGGACCCGGCTCCAAGGCCAAGCTGCGGCGCTGAGGCAGTTCACCGACGAGTTCCTCGCAACGCGGGCGGCCATCCGGGTTAGTACTCCCGTCTTGCTTCTTCTTGACTTTGCTTTTTTCTTGATCTTGATTTCTCTTCTTGATCTTGATTTCTTCCGTGGGGGCGCGTCAGCGCACCCACTAGGTGTAGTCCCCGAGTTCCAAGTCAGCTGCTGAGCAGGCGGCTTGGAACTTCTTGGAGGATTTGTCTTTGCTGTTTTTGTTCTCACTTCGGTCTTCTGTCCGTCTTGCAGGACTACCACAACCTCCGAGCGGCCGCCTTCAACTCCCAGGCTCGGGAGCTGACTCAAAAGACCGCCGACCTTACTGAGAGCCGAGGTACGTGGCTTGATCTTTATCTCATGTGGGGGCGCGTCAGCGCACCCACTGGGTGTAGTCCCCGAGATTCGGTCCGACTGCTGAGCAGTCGGCTCGGATCTTCCTTGACAATTTCTTTTTGTTCTTCTTCTTCTGCCGTCTCTGCAGCGGCCAACGCCAGTCTGAGGGCACAGCTGGGGGAGTCCCAGACTGCTCTTCATGCCAAGGACGCCGAGCTCGCCGCCTTGGTGCAGGAGCGCGACCGCCTGGTCAAGAAGCTAGCCGACCAGGAGGAAAGCCAAAAGGCGGCACTGAAGGCGGCGCAGGACCGCGAGGCCACTCTCCAGGCCGAGTTCGAGACGGAGGCGGCCGGCTGGGCAGAGGCCAGGCAGACTCTGGTCTCCGGCTATGGCCAGATCGAGGATCTGGTTGACGGTAAGCCGTCTATCTCTTCGTCCTTTCTTGCCATCTGCCACTTTGGCTTGTTTTCTGATTTTGGTGTTCTTCTCTTCCTTTCTTCTTCGCGCAGAGTATTTCCCTGGCTATTCGACTGCCGCCAACCAGGCCATCGAGGCCCGTCGCCAAGCGAAGAGGCAGGCCGGCTTCGAGATCTCGCCAACCGCCGGCCGCTCGCTGGAGGAACAGCTCCTGGCGATCCAGGCTCGCATCCAGCCGGCTCACCGGCTGCTCCGCCGGCTTCAGCGTGCCGGGGCGCAGGTCTTGGCCGCCCTCTGGCCCGGCCAAGCGGTCCCTCGCACCCCCAGTCGGACCGCCGACTGGCTGGAGGTGGCAGTCGGCCGCTTCGAGGCTTGGAAGGCCTCGGCGGCTCGCTCCGGCGCCAGGCGGGCGCTGGAGTTCGTCAAGGCCTGGTATCCCGGCCTGAACCTGGAGCAGCTGGCTACCTGGCGGCAGCAAGCCGACACGGAGCTGGAGCCGGCGCGGCCGGCCATCATTCGGCGGGCTTCGGCGATCGCCGACTACACCGACATCAGTGTCTTCGCCCCCGAGGTGGACGACAATGGAGTCGCCCAGCCGGAAGATTGGTTCGGGCTGGACCCGGCGTACGGCGAGGACTCGGCGGAGGAGATCGACTCCAGCGACGAGGGCGAAGAGGAGGAGGAGGAGGGTGAAGACGCCGAGCCGGCTGATGGAGTAGCCGGCCAGCCTCAGCCTGACCGCGCCTCCAGCACTACGTCGCGCGCGAGTGCGTCTCCTGCCGCCGGAGGTGGTCAAGCCGGGACCCGCTAGGCGGCCACTCCTTCAGCCGGCGAGGCCGCCTTCGCCGACCAGCTCGGCCTTCATGTCGCGCCCTAGTCTTCTTTCTTTTGTTTTCCTGTCTTGTTACTTTTGAACAATGTTTGGTTAAGTCTGCACAATTCCACCCACTGGGTGTATTCAAACTTAAGTCTGTTGCCGCCTGTTGGGGGCTTTATGTATATATAACTTATGCATTTGGTCTTTCCTTGTACTTTTGCTTTTTGTCCTTCTGCTTTTTTCCTTTGCCGCCCTCCCTTGGTTGCCGCCTCCCCAGTCAAACAGTTCCTCTGCAATCTGTAGCCGGGGAGTGTCTGGCCGATTGGGGAGGGGGAAGTACTTTAGCTCTGCTGGACTAAAGCTAAGTTTTTTAGGAAGCCGGCCAGCCGGCTGCTCTGGTAGCCGGCAGGCATGTTTGGAGGCCGTCTCTTTGCTATATAGGTTCGTTGTTCCTTAGCCGTTTTTCGTGTGGGCGTCCTTTCTGTCTTGCCTCTTGCTAGTCGGGCAGTCAGTTCTTTGAGCTGTGACTTGCAACAAGAGGGGACTCGGGAGCCGGCGCACTACTTTTCTGACTTTAGGAAAAACTTTCAATATAGCTCAAGGCGGCCAGTCCCCGGGCCGACTAGTCGAACCCGGTGCCGGACAAAAATTCGAAATGTAATAATACATTCATGGATATGACACTCGTCATTCATAGATAAACAAAGGCAGTCCCCGAGTACTGTTCGGGGGGCCTGTTGGTTTGTGCTTAATACAAAAGGGGAGCGTGATACATACTGCTTTTCAGCTGTAAAATCATCTTAGGAGGTTTGCGTTCCATGGTCGCTCCGACTCCTTGCCGGAGTCGTCTCTCTTGCGTGCTCTTGGTTTTTGCGCGTCGATCAAGTAGTAGGAGTCGTTGCCGAGTGCCTTGCTGACGACGAAGGGGCCTTCCCAAGGGGCCGAGAGCTTGTGCTGGCCGGCTATACGCTGGATCAGCCGGAGCACAAGGTCGCCCTCTTGGAAGGATCTTGGCTTGACCTTGCGGTTGTAGTAGCGGCGCAGCCCTTGCTGGTAGATGGCGGACCGGCTGAGGGCTAACAGCCGGCCTTCTTCCAGTAGGTCGACGCCGTCTTCTCTTGCTTCTTTGGCTTCCTCCTCCGTGTACATGGTGATCTGAGGCGAGTCGAACTCGATGTCTGTTGGGATGACAGTCTCGGTACCGTACACAAGGAAGAATGGAGTGAAGCCGGTTGACTTGTTGGGTGTGGTGCGCAGACTCCAGAGGACAGCCGGCAGCTCTTCGAGCCAGCAGCCGGCCGATCGCTCCAGTGGTACGACCAGTCGGGGCTTGATGCCGGAGAGGATGAGTCCATTTGCTCGCTCGACCTGGCCGTTTGACTGCGGGTGGGCAACGGACGCTAAGTCCAGTCGGATGCCCTGCGTCGCGCAGAAACGTGCCAGTGCACCTTTGGCGAAGTTCGTGCCGTTGTCGGTGATGATGCTGTGCGGCACGCCGTACCGAGTAGTGATGTCGGTGATGAATGTTACGGCAGTCGGCCCATTCAGCTTCTTAATCGGCTTGGCTTCGATCCACTTTGTGAACTTGTCCACAGCAACGAGTAGATGTGTCAAGCCGCCGCGGGCTGTCTTGAAAGGGCCTACCATGTCCAGTCCCCAGACGGCAAAAGGCCAGTTGAGGGGAATGGTCTTGAGTGCAGAAGCCGGCAGGTGTTGCTTGGAACTAAAAAATTGGCATCCTCTGCAGCTCTTGACTATTTCTTTAGCATCCTCCAAGGCAGTCGGCCAGAAGAAACCATGGCGGAAAGCCTTGGCCACAAGGGATCTTGAGGCTGCGTGGTGCCCGCATTCGCCTTGGTGGATGCCTTTGAGGATTGCCACTCCTTTTTCTGGCTCGACACAACGCTGGAAGACTTCAGTGACGCTGCGCTTCACAACCTCTCTGTTGATTATTGTGTATGTTGCGGCTCGTCGTTGCACTAGTCTTGCTGAGATCTCATCAGCCGGCAGCTCTCTGCTGACTAGGAACTTGAGGATGGGCTGGGCCCATGAGGGAGCTGTGACTTCTTCTTCTGTTAATGTGGCCACCATGACTCGGGTGGGTGGTTTGGGTGTTGAATTGGAGTCGACCACCGCTTCTTGTGTCGTTGCAGTCCCCGGGCCGACTGCTGCAATCCCCGGGCCGGGTTCTGAAGTCCCCGTGCCGGGTGCGACTACGGCAGTCCCCAGGCCAGTCGTCGAGGTCCCCGTGCCTCCTGTGGGATTTCTCAAGTCGGATCCGGCTGTTTCTGGCGCTGGCGGTACGAAGATGGAATCTGACTCTGGAGACGGCTTGATGGACGGCTTGAGGAGGCGCTGGAGGGAGACGCCAGTCGGTATGGCTTGTCGGGTGGAGCCGATCCGTGCTAGGGCATCTGCTTGGTCGTTGTCGGCCCTTGGCACGTGAAGGAACTCGCACCCTTCAAAGTATCCGCTCATCTGTTGGAGGAGAAAACGGTAGCTCGCCATGTTCGCGTCCTTGGCGTCCCAGTCGCCAGATGATTGCTGGACCACTAAGTCAGAGTCGCCGTAGCACAGGATCCGGCGTATGCCAAGCTCTTTGGCTAGCCGGAGCCCATGTACGAGCGCCTCGTACTCGGCCACGTTGTTGGAGGCAGCGAAGTGGATCTGCAACGTGTACTTGAGCTTGTCGCCTTTGGGAGAGGTGAGGACGATGCCAGCTCCCAAGCCGGTGCGCATCTTGGACCCATCAAAGTGCATCCGCCAATGGGTAGAGTCGGGAGCCGGCGGTAAGTACTGGGTCTCGGCCCAGTCGACGAGAAAGTCGGCCAATGCTTGCGACTTGGTGGCGGTGCGGGGTTGATAGAAGATCGTGTAGGGCGCCAAGGCAATGGCCCATTTGGCCACCCGGCCGGATGCATCCCGGCTGCCTATGATCTCGGCGAGCGGGGCAGTGCACACGACCGTGATGGGGTGCTCTTGGAAGTAGGGCTTCAATTTCTTGGCAGCGAAGTACACCCCATAGCACATCTTCTGGTAGTGCGGGTAGTTTTGCTTTGAGCTGGATAGTACTTCGCTGAGATAGTAGACCGGCCTCTGGACCAGCTGGGCTCGGCCTTCCTCCGGGCGCTGGACTACAACAACAGTGTTGACGACTCGGCTAGTCGCAGCGATGTAGAGGAGCATGGGCTCCTTCTCAGTCGGCGCAGCCAGGACAGGCGGAGTGGTCAACATTTTCTTCAACTCATGGAAGGCTTGGTCGGCTTTATCATTCCACTCAAAGTGAGTGGACTTCTTCATGAGTCGGTACAGGGGGAAAGCCTTTTCTCCTAGTCGGCTGATAAAACGATTCAGGGAGGCTAAGCAGCCAGTGAACTTCTGCACATCTCGTAGTTTGGTGGGAATCTCCATCCTCTCGATGGCCTTGATCTTGACGGGGTTGCACTCAATGCCGCGTTCGGAGACCAGGAAGCCTAGCAGCTGGCCGGCTGGCACTCCGAACACGCACTTCTCGGGGTAGTCGGTGCCTGCGTCGGACGCAGGCTCGTCGGAGATGCGAGTCTCGCCGAGTAGATCGGCGAGGCGGCTCGCTGCGCAGGCGTCGTCGACGCCATGCAGCGCGTCGAGGCAAACGCCATCGGGCGCAGCAGGCTGGCTGCGCTCGCGGGGGAGGAAGAGGGTTCCCGTCCAGAACAGGTCTCCGGACGACGGTGCACCTGGCCTGACGGTGGGCGCCAATTGTTGGGTGGTTGGTGCCACATATGCCAAGGGATGGCTTATCATTGTGGGAGCCAATAAAACGTCGCCGGTGCCTGGAAACGGGATGAGGCGAAGACATGCACGCCGGCGGATCTTACCCAGGTTCGGGGCTCTCCAAGGAGATAACACCCCTAGTCCTGCTCTGCGGGGTCTCCGCATGATCACTAGATCGATAAAAGGTAGCTACAATCACTCCTAGGGCTGTTGAGATCAAGGGAGAAGAAGAACAAGGCTAGCTCTTGCTTCTCTCTATCTATGGTGTGTGTGCTAAGCTTAGAGGGCAACTCTATGCTCAGAGGCCAACTATGCTTGGGTGCGAACCCTTTGCATGGGTGCTCCGGGGGGTTTATATAGGCCTACCCCTCGGGGGTACAACGGTAATCCGACTGGGAACTGGTCCCAGCCGTCAGTGTCTACGCTCGCCGGCTTCTCTGCCGGCTGCTGGGTCCCGCCGGCTGGTGGGTCCCGCCGGCTGCCGGCTACTTGATCGACAGGCCGGCCCCACCGCCTAGGGTCTTGTCGGCGGCTGCTTACTGTAGCCTCGCCTGTGATGATGAGGGCTTTGTCGAGGTAAGCGTGGCTACAGTGGGCCGCCTCGGGGGCTATCACTGTAGCCTTACCTTGTCTTGTCTCCTTAATGGGGCTCCTGCTTCGAGGAAGGGAGTAGCCGGCTTCTGGAGGCCGGCTACGCTCTTGGCCGACTGGGAAAGGCCGGGCCGCCTTCACGCCTCTCTCTGGCCGAAGGGGCCCGCCGCCCGCGGGCCGCACGGGAGCCGGTCGTGGGTGACGTCGAGGCCAACATGGCTACAGTGCCGAGCCGCACGGGAGACGTCCGTCCCGTACGGCCTCCTGTAGCCACGCCCGCCTCGGGCTTCGGGGGTAGTGGGCCGCACTGTGGCCACACCCCGTCACGTCGCCGTTATGTGGGAGTGGTTTGGAGTGGTTGTGGTCTTGGACGGCTCCTAGGAGTCGGCGTCCTTCTTGGCCGGCTTCTTGGAGTCGGCCACCCCGTAGTCGTCCTGGGGAGAAGTTGGTGAGGCTGGGTCGCCTTCCGGGAGTCGGCTTTAGTGGTAGCCGGCCAGGGAAGGCGGCCCAATGCTCGGAGTGCTTGGAGGCCCGAAGGCCTGATAATTTTTTCAGAAGAACCAGGGGCAGTCGGTTAGGCTACCCGTGGCCATTTACTCCAACAAGCCCCTGAACCAGGCTTCCATGACGATGTGTCCGGTGGGCAGATTGTCTTCGGCATTGCAAGGCGGGTTCCTCCTCCGAATACTCCAAAGTAGTTGATCAAAAGAACTATATCCGGCTCTGTACAATAGTTACGACCCTGAACCACAAGGGTAAAATACTTAAACAAAAATAGGTCATGTCTTCTGACGGCTATTTCGGCGAGGTGTTGTGTCCCAGCCTTATTATTATTTCGAACCATTTTTCAGTCTCCCGCTCCGTGTTTCGAGACGCGATCTTCATTGACACGTGTCGTCAAAGCAGAGATCGTGTCCCCTTATTGTGGGATTCTCATCAATACGGGTTTGGCAAATCCAACCGTGTCGTTTGCATGACCCCTAGGGAATAGGCGAGTTTTAAGGCTCGTGAGGGGACGCTCGACATTCGCTGCCTTTATAAGAAGATAAGGATCCACCTTTTTACCTCACGCCTTCTTCCTTCTTAGCCCATCTGTCCTCGAGCTCAAGCGCCCCAGCTTCAACCCCTTCCGCCACCAGCTGACACTCCAGCCATGTCCGGATCTGGAGCGCAGGGCAAGTGGCTGGCCTCCTCCGTCACGGAGGGGAACATAAAGGAACTCCAGGAAGCGGGGTACTTAAGCAAAAAATCGTCAATCGGCACCCTGCTAAGCGGCAGATCATTCCCACCCCGGAGCCCAATGAGAGGGTAGTATTCATCCCCCACTTTCTTCGCGGGCTAGGGTTTCCACTCCACCCTTTCGTCCGCGGTCTCATGTTCTACTACGGGCTAGATTTCCACGATCTAGCCCCGAATTCATTCCTCAACATCTCGGCGTTCATCGTCGTGTGCGAGGCGTTCCTGCGCATTCCCCCCCCCCCCCACTTTAGCCTGTGGCTCAAGGTCTTCAACATGAAGCCAAAAGTGGTCGAGGGTCAACACGCGGAGTGTGGCAGCGCCATGGTGAGCAAGCTCCCTAACGTCACCTGGCCTAAGGGGACTTTCGTAGAAACCGTGAAGGGATGGCAACAGGAGTGCTTCTACATCACGGAACCCCGTGACACCACATGGGCCGCCACTCCTGAATTCAAATCCGGCCCTCCAATGCGGCTTACATCATGGATCAAAAAGGGCCTGGACTGGGCGTCGTCCGATGATGTGATGACACTGCAGAAGTGGGTCCAAAGCATGATAGAGAAGAACACCAACCTTGCCAATGTGATCCACGTGATGCTTTTTCGCCGGATTCTCCCCTGCCTGCGCCGGACTCTCCATATGTGGGAGTTTGACCCGGCCAGTCCCCGGACCTTGCGGCGGTTCTTCGGCACAACACACGAAGATATACGGAAGCTGCTTTTCAAGGCCCAGAAGTCGTGGACGAAAACAACCATAGACCTCGGCCTCAATCGCGCTCATCCGGCTACACTAGTAAGTTTTTTAGATTTCCAAACATATCCTCAACTTTTAGATCCAAGGAGCATACTAAGCCTTCCCCTTATTCTTCAGGGCTGGACCAAGAAGGCGGAGCAGATCCGGTGTCCGGCTCCACTGCCCGAAGACCCAGCTATTCCTTTTCCGACGAAGATGCTGGTTCTGGCACCGTACCAGGCGTTGGAGAAGAAGGCCAAGAAGAAGGGCAAGGAGGCCAGAAGTGGCCTTCGCCGTAAAGGTACTTCAGACATAATGTCTGAAGATACCAAAGCTCCCTCCTCCCATGAGGGAGACGAAGCCGACGAGGAAGAGGAGGAGAGCAATTCTCCCCTTAAGGGAGGAAAGAAGAAAAGGGGGGCTTCCGCAGACCAAGAGGCGGAGGCGTCCAAGAAGGGGAAACTCTTCCTTTCGAACGATTCGGAATCGGACATCGAAGCTGTCCCTGAATAGAACCCCAGGCCGAAGCCCCTAGCCGAATCATAAGTATTCAAAGATAATGCATATATCCGGCTTTTTATAAAATGTAGGGTGATATATCATCTATGTTTTCCAGTCCGACCAATGATCTCCTCCAACAATCATTGTCTTCGGGGAATTCTTTGGCGCCAGAGATGATGGAGAGTGAGTCGCCTCCACGAGCCTCCCCGCCACATGCCACGGATGACACCGAGGTATTATCCCAAAGGACCTCTTCGGGCCAGGGAGAGGTGCAGAGGGCCGCGGAAACGGCGCCAGAGGGCAATGCCTCGGCTGCCGAAAACACGGGGGGCGTAATCCCCATGGAGAATGACGACAGGGGCCTTTACCAGTCCGGCCCCCAGCCGAATACTGCTCCGGAGTCCCACATGGCTCCGGATCCGAGCGAGTAGCCCCCTTCGAAAGAGGGGGGAGTGCCGACTCCACCGACGACCTCCATAAATCCGGAGGTGCCGGATACACTAAGGGAAGCACTTCACCGTGCTTCCATCGTGGATGAACACCGTGCCCTAACGGGTACGGTGGTAGAAAAGGTCCAGTCCGCCCGCCAAAAGCAGACTGAACAAAGTGTTCACTAGCCTGCTAACAGGCTTTGAGGTATGTGATGTAATATCTGTGGTCTCTTTTTCCTGTATAATCATACACCTGAGTATAAATAGTAGCCCCTGAGACTCTGTTCGGCTTTTTGAAGAAAGGGCCAGACAGAGGGTCGAATATTCCAGAGGTAACATACTCGTCTATTTTGGTGAACGGGCTTCGGTGCTAGCAGCTTCGGCCAAGAACGTGGAAGTTTCCGAACTCCAGCAGAAACTGAAGCTGGCTGATGATGAGATCGACCGTATTAACAAGTGGTTCGATGAGGCGCAAGGTATGCTTTTAAAAGAACCCTTACAAGCCTGAATTATAATGCAAACTCAGAGTTTTAGGCTCATGCGCAACTATTAATGATTGTAGGAAACGCGACCGAGGTCGAGGCCCTCAAGAGTGCCCTTGCCGAAGCCAAGGGGAGGCGAGGGTAAGCAAAGCTGCCGCAGAGAAGGCGGCTATGGATGTGGAGGCCGAAAAGGCCGCTCGCCTTAACTATGAGGCAAGGGTAATCGAAGTAAAGCAAGCGCACCAGGAGGCCACCATCAAGTTGGAGTCCTTGGAGGAGAGTAACAAGGCCCAAGTGGCCGAACTCACCAATGCTCTTCAAGCTGCGAAGGAGGCGCGGTCCGAGTCCCGGGATGCTCGCGAGGAGATCAAGCAAGCCGGAGAGATAGTAGCTGGTAAGCCTTTTCTTTTACAGAGTATATTCGGCGGTCGAAGATATGATTTGCTAATTAGACAGTGGACTGCAACAGAAGCTTTCGTGGATCTCCCGAGGAGTGCTGCTGATGCCGCCCAATATTTCCGGGCCCAAGACGGGAACACGACAGAGAAGCTCTTCTAGTCGCAGTATTTGGCGCCGGAGCGACCAACCCTACTCAACAATCAGATGATGCAGCTGGCGGAGCTGCACATGATGTCCGGTTTGGCCATGAAGGACATCATAGTCCGGCTGTGGCTGTGGCCAGCCGGACCCATTCCGAGCAGCTACTTTGGCCTGGTCAAGCGACTCGGCGACACCTTGCCCCGAATAGAGGCAGTAAAGCGCTCGGCATGCATTGAGGGTGCGCGGATGGCCTTTGCCCGCGTCAAGATGCATTGGGCAAAGATGAAGGCCGCCAGCGTGGCCATTGATGGTCCTCCCGGAGACAAGATCCACCATACGCCGGAGCGCTACTTTTACGATGTCCTTGAGGGTGCCCGTTCGGTAGAGGGTCAATGCTCGAAGGATATTATGTTTGAGTAAATGTATCCGAGCCACCCAGGCATTTTATCATAAACCAAGGCTTTTGTAATATATTTGTGCATGTTATCTTGAATTACTTCTCCTCCTGTGCAGCCTTTTGTATCTTTGAGAGTTTGCCAGTCGTCGGCTTTAGCCCCCACATAAATAGCACTGGGTGTCCAGGATAGCACACACTCACTCTTGAACCAACGTCTTGGTCCATACAGGGAGTGTTAGTGTGGTGAGCGAGGCAAATGGACTATGCAGCTTTACCACTCTCACTTAGCCAGAGGAGTTTGACAATGGGGTTGTAAGATAGCCACTGGTGCGTATGCACTATCGAACTTAGATGCCTTTAGACGCATGACTGAACAAAGCCAGACCTTGATGTAATACGGAAGAAATCACTAGAGATTTAACAAGTCACTGAATTGTTGACCAGCTCTTGCTGCATCATGACAGTCAGTTTTCGGCTTTCTCTACTTAGGTGCTTGACCGGGCTAGCCGGAAACACAATCGCAATAGTTCTCCCTTTACTACCTTAGCCCAAAATGGAACGTAAGGTGGCAAGCACAGGAGCCGGGCAACCCAACTATTAACCAAAGACATGATTCGGAGCCGATGCATATAATGCAGTATTCGGGACGCCGAAGTGTACTCTAAGAATGTTAGGACTTTCTATTGTTGAAGATATGTATATGGCTTGAATAGAACCCCTAGCGATTTAAGTCATACCAAGGTGCGTAAAGTGGGAAAATAGAAAAAAGGCCAATACCAAACGAGGCTGGGCGAAACTGTTTCCATTATAATCTGATTGGTACGTCAAAACGTATTATTACAGAAGATGCAATAAGCATCACGGCTATTTTACATGCCGGGAACAAGGGAAAGTTGTATACAGGTCCTAAATTTGAAAAGATGATCTAAAAGATCCTTTGGACATTCTGCCGCACGTCTGCGCCGCTTTTCACCTTGGTATAGGATCCTTTGAGAGGATCGACAATCGAGTATGTATAAGGGGCCTAGAAGGGGGCCCTTGTTAGCTCTAGAAATTGATGCGGGCTGTAAAGAACCTGAAAAAATAAAAACAAGAAGAAAAAGGTGGAGCAATATGTAGGTACGGATAGGGTCAAGCCGTATCGTGGACCCTAAATTTAGCATGCCTCCGTCCTTGCCCATGGTATTTTTAACACGTAGTTATGTACGCGCAGTACGTATGCCGCTATCAGGCTGGGGCATTGGCAGAGGCCGAATTGCTAATCTAGCTCTATATGAGCCGGACTGTCGTTCTGCAGGGTAGACCGGACTCATTTAACAGTGTCCCGGGGCTTGACTGCCAGTGTGGTTTTTGGCTTAGCAAGGCCACCCTGCACCTCAGCCGCGAAGGTCGCAGTATGCTCCTTTGTATGGAGGGAGCGCTCCAGGTTTCCTTTGACTGTTATAATGCCACGTGGTCCGGGAATCTTAAGGTTGAGATAAGCATAGTGTGGGACTGCATTGAAACGGGCGAAAGCGGTTTGTCCGAGTAGTGCATGATAGCCACTTCGGAACGGGACAATGTCGAAGATCAGGTCTTCGCTCCGGAAGTTATCCAGTGAGCCGAAGACGACTTCTAGCATTATGGATTCTGTGCAACAGGCCTCTACGCCGATTATTACCCCTTTAAAGGTGGTTTTAGTGGGCTTGATTCTTGATGGATCAATGCCCATTTTACGGATGGTGTACTGATAAAGCAGATTGAGACTGCTCCCGCCGTCCATAAGGACTCGCGTGAGGTGGAATCCATTGATAATTGGATCAAGAACTAATGCGGCCGAACCTCTGTGACAGATACTGGTCGGATGGTCTCTGCGATCGAAAGTGATCGGACAAGCTGAACATGGGTTAAACTTTGGGGCGACTGGCTGTATGGTGTAGACATCTCTTAATGCGCGCTTGCACTCCTGTTTAGGGATGTGAGTAACGTAGATCATGTTCACCGTTTTGATCTTGGGTGGAAATTTCTTCTCTCCCCTTGTGTTCTGTGGGCGAGGGTCTTATAATCGTCGTCCTCACTGGGCGCCCTTTCCCCTTGTGCTCAGCATTGAGCTTGCCGGCCTGTTTGCATACCGAACAATTTCTGTTGGTGTGATTGGCAGGCTTATCGGGGGTGCCATGAATCTGGCAAGGCTGATCGAGTATTCTGTCCAAACTAGACTGAATCCGGCGTTGACCGCCGTGTCTTCGGTACCTTCGTTATTGCTTCGATGCTTGAGCTTATTGCGTCGTGGCTTGCCATTTCCATACCTGGCTTCGAAAGTGCCGGGGTCGCTGGTGCTATTGCTTCTATGAGCCAGCTAGCTATCTTCTCTCGTGCAAAAGCTGGTCATGAGTGCAGTAAGGGCTTCCATGGACTTCAGCTTTTCTTGGCCGAGGTGTCTGGCGAGCCACTCATCTCGGACGCTGTGTTTAAAGGCCACGAGGGCTTCAGCGTCCGGACAATCCACAATATGGTTCTTTTTAATCAAGAACCTGGTCCAAAGTTTCCGAGCTGATACTCCGGGCTGCTGGACTATGTGACTAAGGTCATTGGCATCTGGAGGCCGAACATAGGTACCTTGGAAGTTTTCTCTAATGGCGTCCTCCAAGTCTTCCCAGCTTCCAATAGAGTTTTCTGGGAGGCTGTTCAACCAGTGTCGTGCTGGCCCCTTGAGTTTTAGGGGCAGGTACTTGATTGCGTGGAGGTCTTCACCGTGAGCCATGTGAATGTGGAGAAGAAAATCTTCAATCCATACTGCGGGATTCGTCGTACCATCGTATGATTCGATGTTCATGAGTTTAAATCCTTCAGGGAACTGGTGCTCCATAACCTCATCGGTGAAGCATAAGGGGTGTGCGGCGCCTCTGTATCGAGCGATGCCGCGCTGCAGTTCGGATGAAGTACGAATGCGGTTCTCAGCTTGAGTGAGGTTGTGCCTGTCACGCCAGGCCTAATGGCCGTCCTCTCGTGTCGGAGCACACCCCCTTGACCCATAGATTGATCTTGTCTGACCGTCTCTATTGTCCAGGTCCTTGCGTAGGTCATAGGTACAGCCCGGGGCTGCTGCCTCCCTACCTCGATGGCGGGGTGGCGCAGGCTGGTGTTCGGCGTGCGTAGCCGGTCTGTCTCGTCCACGTGGTGGTCGGTCGGGTTCTTCGGCAGTTTTATTCTTTGGCGCTATTGGCTCAAGGGCCTCGTCGTCAAATTGAGGTAGTAGCTTACGCTTCGGGTAACTCTTGGTTGGGCGTTCGAGACCGTATTCCTCGACTGCCAGGACATTAGTCCATCTGTCATTGAGTATATCATGTTCAGCTTGAAGCTGCTGCTGCTTCTTTTTCATGCTTCTCGCAGTGGCGATTAGCCTGCGCTTAAAGCGCTCTTGCTCGAGGGCTCCTCCGGCACGATAAAGTCTTCGTCGCCGAGGCTCACATCCTCTTCGGAGATTGGTAGCTAGTTACTATCCTTCGAGTCTTCGTTCCCGATTGGATCATCGAGGTTAACTTGCCCGTCCTCCCAATCATCATGTTCGGATGTTGGCTCGACATGGGCTTCGTGGTCTTCGGCGTTCTCCGGAGTGTTATTGTCTTCGGTGCCGCTATTGCTGTCTTTTTCACGATGCGATTTTGAGCGGCGCCCCTGACGTCGACGCTTTGGAGGTGCTTCGGCAGGCTTGTCCTCAACTGGATCCTTCTTGCCCTCATTGTCATCCTCTTTGGGTGTATCCACCATGTATACGTCGTATGTGGAGGTGGTCGTCCAACGTCCGGTAAACGGAGGGTTTTGGCCTTGATCGTCTCCGGCATCGTCGTCAATACCGTCGATGTCTTCGGAGGCATAGTCCAGCATGTCAGTTAGATCTTCGACAGTGGCAATGAAGTCGGTGGTGGGTGGGACGTAAAATTCCCCGCTCTCAGCCCCTAATCCGGGCTGGGCGTAATTCGGAAGCGATTCCTCTGTAATGGCGAGGGATCGTATTAAGTCCAGAGTCTCATTTAGGAGCGAGGTTTGGACAGAGAAGCCAGAGTCCGCTGGGCCGACCAGGGTGAGGGCCCCCTAGTCGCGCCCGCTTATCACGGACCTCGAGAGTTCGGACTTAGAGTCTGAGGGAGAGTCCGGCGCTTTAGCAACAAGGGGAGTTCGGTTCGTCTTTAGATTTGCTGATGATGTCGTCCCCTCCGGATCTCCTGTAGCGAGTTCCAAAATTGCATGGAGTCCGGCGGGCTGTAAATTCCCGTCTTCGGACCCGGTGGTCCAATCTGGATCTAAGGCCAGAGCGGCGGTCGGGGCCGCAAATCCTTCGAAGATCAAGTCTCCTCAGATATCAGCGACATAATTTAGGTTCCTGAAACTGACCTGATGACCAGGGGCATAGCTGTCGATCTGCTCAAGGTGGCCAATTGGGTTGGCACGCAGCGCGAAGCCACCGAATACGAATATTTGGCCGGGGAGGAAAGTCTCCTCCGAAACAACATCATTTTAGATGATCGAACGAGCCATCAAACCTTCTGTTGACAGCACAAAGGAACTCTCAATGAAAGCACCAATGTCGGTGTCAAACCGGCCGATCTCGGGTAGGGGGTCCCGAACTGTGCGTCTGAGGATTGAAGGTAACAGGAGGCATGGGACACGATGTTTACCCAGGTTCGGGCCCTCTTGATGGAGGTAATACCCTACTTCCTACTTGATTGAGTTTGATGAGTATAGGGGTTACAAGAGTTGATCTATACCTCGAGATCGTAATGGCTAAACCCTAGATGTCTAGCCTGTATGATCATGGTTGCCTCTACGGACTAAACCGTCCGGTTTATATAGACACCAGAGGGGCCTAGGGTTATACAGAATCGGTTTACACAGAAAGGAATCTTCATATCCGAACGCCAAGCTTGCCATCCATGCAAAGGAGAGTCCCATCCGGACACGGGGGGAAGCCTTCTATCTTGTATATTCATGGCCCACCAGTCCGGCCCACGTCACACAGCCCGAACGCCTGGGGACCCCCTAATCCAGGACTCCCTCACACACCCCGGCATTCTAATCATAATATGCCAACCCAAGGAAAGGAACCCTTAGCGGAACTATTTTCCTTGGAGATGTTTCTTACATACGTAATATAAAATACATCCCGAACTCGAATTTTTTGTCTGTTTGAGCACAATGACTGGGTTGCCTGGTTTCCGGATAAATACTTCCTTTTGTCTTAAGTATCCGGAAACACTCCACCATTTTGGTCCTTAGGTTAAAGGCGAAAGCCTGCGATGACAAAATCATTTCACATGTTCGGATCAAACCAAAGGTTGATCATGAATGTACATTGATACATTAAGTCAAAAACCTATTCCTTCTCTATACCGTCTATAAGGCTGTCTATCTAATCTACAGTCTCCCTGTGAATATCTTGCAGTGATCATTACTTGATCATAGACCAAATTTAAAGGGATTTCCTTCCCATCTGGTCCCTGTGGTCCTACTCGGGCCATATGATTCGGGTCCAGTTTAGTGAAGCATGTCTTCACCATGGCCCAGGCTTCTCGTGTGCCTTCGCGCTAGGCATATGTCTTCCATATCTCGAACCAGCGTTGGGCACCTTTGAACAGGTTTGACAGGCCCTCCATACTTTCTGGAGGGGTATCAGATGGCCATAACGCCTTCACCATAATCCTCATGGCTTTCCGGGCCCGAGTACGCACGGCGGACAACTCCTTTAGCACGTCGCCTTGAATTCCGGATACTTCCTCTTCCGGCCGACCAGTTAATAGACCTGCAGCAACGAAGTCATGATATTCCGCATTATGGACTAAACATGAGCATCTATGGTGGTTCTAAATAAGAATGGAAGACATAGCGAACATGCCGCCCTTCAGTTTTTCATTTTACTTCTGAACGGCCGATAGCTGAGCCTTCAAGCTCTTTATCTCTTTGTACTGTTTGTCCTATTCCTCCTCAAGTTTTTCCTCTCTAGATGCGCCCATCACGGTCTATTTCAATTCCGCTAGTTCGGCGGTGACCGCATATAGTTGTGTCTAGATTGTGTTCAGCTCCTGGTCTAGCATAGTGTTCTTTTCTTTCAGAACCTGCAAAAATTATCGATCTTAAATCGGTTTGCTTCGCCATTTCAAGTCTCGGGGGCTACTGGCATATGACCATACAAAATTGCATCAAATTTTACCTATATATCCTTCGAGAACAACCGAATGACTCCGACCAGTCCGTCTCGAGCGGCTCGGATATATGCATCCACCGAACTGAGTGCGGCAAACTCTTGTTCGAAAAAAGCCGGAGCACGCATAGCCTCCTTTAATAGACGGTGATTCATCACGCTCTCCACTTCGGAATTTGTGATAGATATGTCAACTGAATCCTCTTGAGGAGGCGGAACGGGCATTGCGTCGGCTCGCATCCTAGTTGACGAGTCCGGCACCGGATTAGTCGACATTTGGCTAATAGGGCGTTTCCCCACTGTCTGCCGCATACTCCTCCTGATGTCAAGGATAAAACGGGAGACTCTTAACAACCCAGATTCATGCCTAGGCATATACTAAAACACACATACCTCTTGGAAGACTGTGAGGTCCCAGTAGTACTCCCGGTTCCTTTTCGTTTTGACCGACGGCCTTGTGTAGGGGCCGCCCTTGAGGAGATACGGTCCCTAGAGCGCAGATCCTGTTAAAATCCGGATCAGTACAACGGGTAAGGATGCAGACGAGGATCTCCTTTTAGGAGGCCTTCGGGTACTCACGATGCGGAATGGGTAAAGTCGAGGGTAGTCGGCAGTGATAGCCACTTCCGAACCGTTGATGCCCGCTTGATAGTGTTGGGGAACGTAGTAATTTCAAAAATTTCCCTACGCACACGCAAGATCATGGTGATGCATAGCAAACGAGAGGGGAGAGTGTTGTCCACATACCCTCGTAGACCGACAGCGGAAGCGTTATCACAACGCGGTTGATGTAGTCGTACGTCTTCACGATCTGACCGATCAAGTACCGAACGTACGGCACCTCCAAGTTCTACACACGTTCAGCTCGATGACGTCCCTCGAACTCCGATCCAGCCGAGTGTTGAGGGAGAGTTTCGTCAGCACGACGGTGTGGTGACGATGATGATGTTCCACCGACGCAGGGCTTCGCCTAAGCTCCGCGACGGTATTATCGAGGTGTAATCTGGTGGAGGGGGGCACCGCACACGGCTAAAATATCGTCTATCAAGTGTGTCTAGAGGTGCCCCCCTGCCCCCGTATATAAAGGAGCAAGGGGGAGGCCGGCTGCCTATGGGCGCGCCAAGGAGAGGGGGGGAGTCCTCCTCCTAGTAGGAGTAGGACTCCCCTTTCCTAGTCCTACTAGGAAAAGAAGGGGGGAAGGAAAGAGAGGGAGAGGGAGAGGGAAAGGGGGCTGCGCCCCCCTCTCCTAGTCCAACTAGGACTCCTCCTGGGAGGGGGCGCACCACCTCCTGGCTGCTGCCCTCTCTCTCCCCTCAAGGCCCACTAAGGCCCAATACTTCCCCGGGGGGTTCCGGTAACCCTCCGGCACTCCGGTTTAATCCGAAACTTCTCCGGAACACTTCCGGTGTCCGAATATAGTCGTCCAATATATCAATCTTTACGTCTCGACCATTTCGAGACTCCTCGTCATGTCCGTGATCACATCCGGGACTCCGAACAACCTTCGGTACATCAAAACATATAAACTCATAATAAAACTGTCATCGTAACTTTAAGCGTGCGGACCCTTTGGGTTCGAGAACTATGTAGACATGACCGAGACACCTCTTCGGTCAATAACCAATAGCGGGACCTGGATGCCCATATTGGCTCCCACATATTCTACGAAGATCTTTATCGGTCAGACCGCATAACAACATACGTTGTTCCCTTTGTCATCGGTATGTTACTTGCCCGAGATTCGATCGTCGGTATCTTGATACCTAGTTCAATCTCGTTACCGGCAAGTCTCTTTACTCGTTCCGTAATACATCATCCCGCAACTAACTCATTAGTCACAATGCTTGCAAGGCTGATAGTGATGTGCATTACCGAGTGGGCCCAGAGATACCTCTCCGACAATCGGAGTGACAAATCCTAATCTCGAAATACGCCAACCCAACAAGTACCTTTGGAGACACCTGTAGAGCACCTTTATAATCACCCAGTTACGTTGTGACGTTTGGTAGCACACAAAGTGTTCCTCCGATAAACGGGAGTTGCATAATCTCATAGTCATAGGAACATGTATAAGTCATGAAGAAAGCAATAGCAACATACTAAACGATCGGGTGCTAAGCTAACGTACTGGGTCATTTCAATCACGTCATTCTCCTAATGAGGTGATCCCGTTAATCAAATGACAACTCATGTCTATGGCTAGGAAACATAACCATCTTTGATTAACGAGCTAGTCAAGCAGAGGCATACTAGTGACACTCTGTTTGTCTATGTATTCACACATGTATTATGTTTCCGGTTAATACAATTCTAGCATGAATAATAAACATTTATCATGATATAAGGAAATATATAATACTTTATTATTGCCTCTAGGGCATATTTCCTTCAGATAGAATACCCCATCGTCGAATTCTATATATATATATGTCCGAATCCTTGCAAAGGCCAGGATCTTTATCACGATTATGATCCTCCGGCTGGGGAGCAGGACAGTGGACGTCCTCGGTCATCCTCCGCCATGACTATTGGTGGCAACAAAAACTAAATTCGATTAGTGTCTGCAGTGCAATGAAATAAGCACAGACGATCGAGATCTTACCCATTCAATAGGGGTGTACATAGAATAAGCCTCCTGACAGTTAAACGAAGAAAATCTTCTTTTTCGCCCTTATACAGATCAGCCAAAATTGAGGCCAGTTCGGCTGGGGTATCCGGAACCTTCAGTCTGTAGCGGGAGGGATGTGTCATCTGCTACCTCTTGAGCTCTGCGTTGGTTTTCCCTTGAAGAGGAAAGGGTGATGCAGTAAAGTAGCGTAAGTATTTCCCTCAGTTTTTTAGAACCAAGGTATCAATCCAGTAGGAGACCACGCTCAAGTCCCACGCACCTACACAAATAAATAAGAACCTTGCAACCAACACGATAAAGGGGTTGTCAATCCCTTCACGGCCACTTGCAAAAGTGAGATCTGATAGAGATGATAAGATAATATTTTTAGTATTTTTATGATAAGGACTAAAAGTGAAGAAAGCAAAAGAAATAGCTTGTTGGCGGAAGATTAATATGATGGAAAATAGACCCGGGGGCCATAGGTTTCACTAGTGGCTTCTCTCAACATAGCATAAGTATTACGGTGGGTAAACAAATTACTGTCGAGCAATTGATAGAATTGAGCATAGTTATGAGAATATCTAGGTATGATCATGTATATAGGCATCACGTCCGTGACAAGTAGACCGACTCCTGCCTGCATCTACTACTATTACTCCACACATCGACCGCTATCCAGCATGCATCTAGAGTATTAAGTTCATAAGAACGGAGTAACGCTTTAAGCAAGATGACATGATGTAGAGGGATAAACTCATGCAATATGATATAAACCCCATCTTTTTATCCTCGATGGCAACAATACAATACGTGTCGTTTCCCCTACTGTCACTGGGATCGAGCACCGCAAGATTGAACCCAAAGCTAAGCACTTCCCCCATTGCAAGAAAGATCAATCTAGTAGGCCAAACCAAACTGATAATTCGTAGAGACTTGCAAAGATATCCAATCATACATAAAAGAATTCAGAGGAGATTAAAAAATTGTTCATAGATAATCTTGATCATAAACCCACAATTCATCGGATCTCTACAAACACACCGCAAAAAGAAGAGTTACATCAAATAGATCTCCAAGAGAATCAAGGAGAACTTTGTATTGAGATCCAAAGAGAGAGAAGAAGCCATCTAGCTAATAACTATGGACTCGAAGGTCTGAAGTAAACTACTCACACATCATCGCAGAGGCTATGGTGTTGATGTAGAAGCCCTCCGTGACCGATGCCCCTTCCGTCCGAGCGTCGGAAAAGGCCCCAAGATCGGATCTCACGGGTACAGAAGGTTGCAGCGGTGGAAATAGGGTTTTGGCTCCTCTCCTAATGGTTTGGGGGTACGTAGGTATATATAGGAGGAAGAAGTACGTCGGTGGAGCTTTGAGGGGCCCACGAGGGTGGAGGGCGTGCCCAGGGGGGTAGGCGCGCCCCTCTGCCTCGTGGCCTCCTCGTTGATTGCTTGACGTCCACTCCAAGTCCTCTGGATCATGTTTGTTCCGAAAATCACGTTCCCGAAGGTTTCATTCCATTTGGACTCGGTTTGATATTCCTTTCCTTCGAAACACTGAAATAGGCAAAAAAAACAGCAATTTGGGCTAGGCCTCCGGTCAATAGGTTAGTCCCAAAAATAATATAAATGTATATAATAAACCCATTAAACATCCAAAACGGAATATAATATAGCATGGAACAATAAAAAATTATAGATACGTTGGAGACGTATCATCATCTTCTCTGTTGTAGCACCATAAGGGAGTTACTCTGGATTGAAGAGGCTGGACACACCTCTTTATTGCAATGGCCATGACTTCAACTATAGAGAGTTCGATATGGGCTAGCAACCTAACCTTGCTAACCAACCTCTTTATCTCCACACTGTCCTCTTCCTTGGGACTGCGGGGACGCCAGTTGAGGCGCTTCCTTAAAGGAGCATTGGAGAATTCAGGGAGACCCTGCCGGACTGGGTTCGGCAGTGGGACGTCGCCCATATAAAACCATTCTGAGGACCACAGCGGGTATACCTGTTTAGGTGTTCCTACAAGGTATCCGGATCTGGCTATACGCCATACTTTGGCACCACCTACTTCAAATATGGAACCTCCTCGGTGGCAGGGAACGAGGCAAAAGAATTTCCTCCGTAATTCAAAATGGGCCTCGATGCCTAAGAATAGCTCGCATAGGGCAACAAAACCTGCAATGTGCAGAATTGAACCTGGGGTGAGGTTGTGTAGTTGGACGCCGTAAAATTCCAATAACTGTGACGCCCCAAGACCGACGCTCCAGAAGTTTTCCATGTTCTTCGTTGCCGTCGTGTGTTTTATTTTGTTGTTGTTGCTTTCGTCATGGCATCATACGCATTGCATCTGCATGTTTTCATAAAACTTGCATCCGCTCGTAGTTGCCGCTTCTTC
This sequence comes from Triticum aestivum, assembly GCF_018294505.1. Classification (NCBI taxonomy): domain Eukaryota; kingdom Viridiplantae; phylum Streptophyta; class Magnoliopsida; order Poales; family Poaceae; genus Triticum; species Triticum aestivum. The sequence goes on from NC_057805.1 coordinate 227,163,721, forward strand.
CTTATCTTTGTTGACCTCCTCTCAGGTCAACCGGACCGCTCTCTTCTCTCTTCTCTGATCCCCACAAACCCCCTTGCCTGCACGGCCTTTTGTCAAATCCCTCGCGCACGTCCGAAAGCTGTCCCGAACCAGTCCCGCTCAGTCATCACCGTTGGGTCGGATCATCCTCAAACATCCCCTAAATATCCTCGGTTTATTTATTAAACTCCCCTAGTCTATTCATTCTCGATTGTCCGATCACGATCCGATTATCCAAATGCCCCTCCTACCTACCACCTACTATATATACCAATCCAACCCTACTCCGAGGAGCCGTCCCATCCGCCGCCATCTCCTCGCTTTCCTCTCCTGCCCAATCCAACCAGCAGCCTCCGACCATCTGCCTTGATTTCTGCCGCCACCCAACCAGTGCATCCCTCCCGATCCACCAACCACAGCACCTGTACCCTCCTCCCTCTTAGAGCCCAAGGCCATGCCTCCTTTGCTCGATCTCCACCGCAAGCCGCAACCTCGCCTCCCGCTCCCTCCTCGATCCATATCGAGAGGCATTCGATCCCCAGCCTCCCTGTCCTTCTCCTTACCTCGCCGCTCGTGAGCGTCGTCGTCAGACCAAGCCGGCCAGGCCAGTGCCCCGTTGTCCCGCTGCCTTCTTTTCTCCTTCCCACGAGCTCCCTCCCGTCTCTCAGATCTCCCTCACGTCTGCAGGCGCTCGTCAACCGCGCCCCTGCTTCGCCTCGAACAGCTGCAGCTTCGTCCCGCTCTTTTCTTCGACAGCCAGGCACCCGAGGCCACGCGCCCCTCCGCTCGCGCAACAACTCATCGCCGTCCAGAGCCTCCTCGCGCCGTCGCCGTAGGGCAAGTAGCCGGACTAGGACCCCTCGCCCGCCGGCCACATCTCCGACCAGGAGCTCCCACAGATGCCATGGCTCCTGGACCTCAAGTCTCTCGCCCGTGCCAACTTTCAGCCGCGTCAGGCCGCCCTACGTCCTCTGCTTCCAGCTGCACCACCGCCCGTCTTCTTCATTCACGGCAAGCACTACTGCTGTCCTGCTCTGTGAGGTACTTGGTTCTAACTCACATGGTCATGGCGAAAATTGGGGATTCGATCTAGAATTTGAATTTAGCTGGCGTGTTCCTCCCAACCACCCTCATGTCTGTATCAGATACACATCGGCCGAAGCTGCCTTGTCCATCACCAAAAGCCAAAGGAAAGCAACTAACGGCTATAAGTACTATTACACCTGAGTTAACAGGCCCAGTTTGGGCTTGCAAGCCACTGGGGTGTCTTCTTGGGCCGAGTGGACTTGGGCCTCGGCTCTGGCGTTGTAGTTGTCTTGCTGTTGTCGACACCAGTTGTAGTCGATGTAGTTTCTTCTTCGTGAGCAGTCACCCTGGTCGACAGTGGTTGGCTGACATCCCCCCTTCGTTGAGTAGTGGCTTGACCCCAAGCCGCAGCCCGAGGGAATTGTTGCCGCAGAGATTCCAGATCCTCCCATGTAGCTTCGTCCGGAGAAGAATCACTCCACAATATCAGGCCCTGCGCCACTATTTTCTGACCAACCTGATGCACTCTAGACTGAAGAACTTGCACTGGCACCTGTAGATCAGAAAACTGGGACGGAAGATTAGGATTAACCGCTGTACCAGGAGAGATCACCTTTTTGAGTTGTGAGACATGGAAAACTGGATGGATTTTGCTAGTAGCAGGCAACTCCAGCTTGTATGCCACTTCACCAATCTTGTCAAGAATTTTGTATGGACCAAAGTATTTGAAGGAGAGTTTGTGGTTTGCTCGACGAACAACAGAGGATTGGATATAAGGTTGGAGCTTGAGAAAGACCAGTTCACCAACATCAAAAACATGTTCAGTCCTGTGCTTATCAGCTTGAGCCTTCATTCTTTGTTGTGCCCTGTGCAGATGTTGAGTGACAGAATCCAACACAGTCTGTCTTTCTAATAGCCACTGTTGAATATCAGGAGAAGCTACAGTGTCACTAGCAGAGATGCCAAAATACCGAGGAGAATGGCCATACAAAATCTCAAAGGGAGTCTTGCCCACTACAGAGTGCCAGTTAGTGTTATACCAGAATTCACACATTGCAAGCCACCTGCTCCACTGTTTAGGGTGTGCACTGATAAAACTCCTGAGGTAACACTCAACTTGTTGATTCACTCTCTCAGTATGTCCATCAGAAGCTGGATGGTAAGCAGTACTCATGTTGAGTTGGGTGCCAGTTCTTTTGACCAAAGTTTTCCAAAATGCACTAGTGAAAACAGGGTCCCTGTCAGACACTATATATTCTGGCATCCCATGCAACTTGTACACATTATCGAGGAACACTTCAGCAACCTTAGTGAACTTGTCAATAACCACGAATATGCAATCAAATTGGCCTGAGACTGGCAGACCAGAGATGAAATCCATAGTAGCATATTCCCAAGCTTTCTTAGGAACTGGCAGAGGGGACAACAATCCTGGGTAGTTAACTCTTTCTGGCTTAGCTTGTTGACAGATAATGCAAGATTGCACCTTATCTTTGATGAATTTCTTCATTCCTGACCATCTAAACAAAGAATGTATCATGTGATAAGTAACAGGAAATCCTGAATGGCCACCTACTAGACTGTCATGGAAGGCAGCAAAGATTTTATCATGTAACTCTTGCTTATTACCTATCCATATAGCTCCTTTATACCTAATTATTCCTTGCTGTAATTGGTGATTGGCTTTAGCAGCAGGATCCAGTGCTAGCTGTTGCAGCAGTTCAATGGCAGACTTGTCATCACTGTAGCTGTCAATCACTTCGGTCATCCACACTGGCTATATCTTAGATATAGAGAACAATTGTTGATCTGGTGGTCTCCTGGACAGAGCATCTGCTGTAGAATTCTCAATCCCTTTCTTATATACAATCTCATAATCCAATCCCATTAACTTGGTAAGAGCTTTCTGTTGCCAAACAGTATGCAACTTTTGGTTCTGCAGATGGACCAAACTTTTCTGATCAGTTTTGATCACAAAATGTTGCATCTGTAGATAAGGTCTCCACTGTTCCACAGCTAGTAAAATAGCCATGTATTCCTTCTCATAGACTGACAGTCCTCTGTTTTTGGGCCCTAGAGCTTTACTAGCATAAGCCAGGGGATGACCTTCTTGCATTAAGACTGCTCCAATCCCCTTGTCACAGGCATCTATTTCAATAACAAAAGGTTTATTGAACTGAGGAAGAGCTAAAACAGGGGCCTCAATCAGCTTCTGTTTCAGAATAGAGAATGCTTCTGCAGTAATTAGAGACCACACAAATGGTACTCCCTTCTTAAGGAGTTCAGTCAGTGGTTTGCTGATTATGCCATAATGCTGTATGAATTTTCTGTAATACACACTGAGACCAAGAAATCCTCTCACTTCCTTTACATTAGTAGGAGTAGGCCAGTTCTGAACAGTGGATATTTTAGAAGAATCAGTGGATACACCTGCAGCACTAATAGTGTGGCCCAGATAATCAATTTGTTGTTGAGCAAAAGCACATTTGGACAACTTAACCTTCCACTGATAAGCTCTGAGTAATCCTAGTACCCTTCTAACATGAGCAAGGTGCTCCTTGTAAGTTTTGCTGAAGATGAGGATATCATCGAAGAAACAGAGTGTATCCTTTCTGTTGACAGGTTTCAATGTATTGTTCAGAGAACCCTGGAAGGTGCCAGGACCACCACTCAATCCAAAGGCCAACACATTGAATTCATAGTGACCAATATGTGTAGAGAATGCAGTCTTGTACTCCTCTCCAGGAGCTAACCGAATCTGATGATAACCATCCCTCAAATCCAGCTTAGTAAACCATGCAGCACTAGCTAACTCATCCAGTAGCTCGTCTATAACTGGGACTGGAAACTTACCAGTAACAGTAATTGCATTTAACATCCTGTAATCCACAAGTAGTCTCCATTCTCCTCCTTTCTTCTTGACAAGCAAAACTGGGGAAGAGAAAGGACTTTTGCTAACTCTGGTCAGTCCAGCTGCAAGAAGTTCGCTGATTTGGCTCTCAAGTTCATCCTTCAACTGAGGAACAATTATGTAAGGTCTTGAAGTAACAGGCCTTGCCCCTGGAATTAGGGGAATCTAGTGATCACTTTCTCTCCTGGGGGGTAATTCTGTAGGAGCTGCAAACACATCAGCAAACTCATCTATAAGTTGTTGCATCTCTCCAGGAATTGCAGTGGGTTCTGTGACTTGGATGGTTGAAATGGACACACATGCATAAGTGTATTCTGCTGCATTTATACCCTGCAAAGTGACCACTCTTCCCTCATAACTGAAAGACATCCATTGCTCCACCCAATCAATTTTCATGGGGCTATGCTGGGCTAACCAATCTAGTCCAAGTATACCATCGTAAGTGTTGAGAGGTAATAGCTTGAAGTTGGATGTGAACTGCACCCCATTATTGATCCAGTTACAAGCCTCCATACTGTGCTGACAAGCTAAAATAGTCCCTCCTGCCACTGTAACTTTAACAGGAGCAATGGGAGCAACATGTCACAATGTTACAAATTTGTTGTCAAGAAACAAATGAGTGCTACCAGAATCCACGAGGAAACTCAAAATATGCCCCTGGATATTCACTTGTAACTGCAGAACAGGGGCCTCAGGTTCCCTTCCCATAGCAGCAGCAGAAAGTCTGATGGAGTGCACTGAAGATGAGACAGAAGAAGGGTGTTCACTATCAGAAGTTTCAGATTCTTCTGGTGAGCTAGTCTGCAACTGTTCAATCATCTGCTGGACAAAATGCAGTTGCACAGTGGACTTGCACACATGGTCTCTAGACCATTTCTCACCACAAACAAAACAGAGACCCTTGGATCTCCAAAATTCTCTCAACGCTGACCACTTATCTTCAGCTCGGTTGGGTTTGGTAGTTTCAGTCCTCCTCTTTTCTTCTACAGTTTTGACAATGGAAGGAGAAGTAGTAGGTGCAGGAGTTGACAGGCGCTTCGCTAAATAGATATTGATCGATGTGAAACCTTCACCTAGTTCCTCATGCAACAGGGCCAGTTCATAGGCAGCATCCAAATTCTTAGGCTTCAGCAGTGCTACAGCGATCCGAACACCTGGTTTTAGACCATCAAGGAATCTGGTGGTATAATGCAAGTCATTGGGTGTATCTTCATAGGTTGTCAGTTGATCATACAGTTCTGCAAAACGATCCACGTAATGTTCTACAGTACTTGTTTGTGCAATTCGAAACAGCTTGCGCAGGAGAGTTTGGTGCTGGTTGCGGCCAAACCTGGCTTGAAGAGCAGAACAGAATTCAGTCCAACTGGAATTGGGCATACGACGTTGCACAGACTCCAGCCAACGCGCTGCTGCTCCTTCAAACTGCGCTGTAGCCAGCAAAATCCATCTGTGGGCAGGGACACTCCATAACCTGAACTGATCCTCACAACGATTCTACCATAATCAAGGATTGGTACCATCGAATCGAGGCATCTCCAGATGCAAAGAGAAGGGAGACGACTCAGCAGTATCCAGAACAGAGAAATCTCGAGGCGAAAAAATTTTGGGCGAAGGATTCAGATCTCGTGCACCTCTCGCCGGTGGAGGCACGTAGATGTTGTGGGACTTCCCGTGGTGGTCGCTCTCGAACCCCAGCCCGTCGCTGGCTGCGCCTCCGCGAGACGGCCCGCCCTGACAAGATGGAAAACTCCCCTCCGGCCTGGGTCCCTGATCCACGGACTCGAGCTTGCTGACGTCGGCTCACACCTGCTCGATGTCGAGCGCGATCTCCTCACGGATGTCGTCAGCTCTTGCCGACATGAGGTTGGCGAGCACCGAATTGTTGGCTTCCAGCATCTTACTCATGGACTTGAGCAGGGATTCGTCTTGCGCCTTGAACTTCTGGTCCAGATCGATGTTGATTTCATGGCGAAGCAGATCGAACACGGCGTGACTCTCGTCGCTGAGCTCCTCCATGGCCTGGTGTCGTCGGCGGTCACTGAATCTGCTGCGGTGGTGATCCAGTGGAATCTCCAGGACGAACAGCTCTGATTACCAACTGTGAGGTACTTGGATCTAACTCACATAGTCATGGCGAAAATTGGGGATTCGATCTAGAATTTGAATTTAGCTGGCGTGTTCCTCCCAACCACCCTCACGTCTGTATCAGATACACATCGGCCGAAGCTGCCTAGTCCATCGCCAAAAGCCAAAGGAAAGCAACTAACGGCTATAAGTACTATTACACCCGAGTTAACTGGCCCAGTTTGGGCTTGCAAGCCACTGGGGTGTCTTCTTGGGCCGAGTGGACTTGGGCCTCGGCTCTGGCGCTATAGCTGTCTTGCTGTTGTCGACACCAGTTGTAGTCGATGCAGTTTCTTCTTCGTCAGCAGTCACCCTGGTCGACGGTGGTTCGCTGACATGCTTGCCCGCGCCAACTCCCTTAGCTCGATCCGCCAGGTCCAGCACCGCCGATCTGCCCCCTGTCGAGCAAAGGACAAGCGCCTCGACCCCGCTCGACCTGTTGACCGCGCCTCCACGCGCCTGGGCCGCCTCCTCTTCGCTCGTTGACCGGGGCCCAGTCCCCACCTAACCGATCTGGCCCAAGACCTTTGGTGAGCAGCCCCTCGGCCTTTTCCCTGTTGGGCTTCCTGCTCAGATGCGGCCCGTATCCTGTTTTTCCCAGTTCTGCGAATTTAGCATTATCTGGAGTTGACAGTTTTGCAAAACAACCCTTGTTTTTCATGCATTTAATAACTAAATAACCATGCACCATATGTTAAAACTTCAATATGAAAAGTGCTTAGAATTTCATCCAGTTTCAGATTTTCCAACTCTCATCCATGTTTAAAATGTTTAAACTTGCTGTTTGTTTAAATTTGCATAAATGCCATGTTAAAATGAATTATTTCATAACTAATTAACCGTAGCTCCGAATTTAATAAAATTTATATGTAAATGGGGTAGAAAAATGTATAGATTAACTTGTTGCACTTTATTTTACTGTTTAACAACTCTAAAATTGTGTATAGGGCAGAACAGTACCAAATTTAAAATATGCATATGGGGATTTTCCGGAATTGTTGTTTGTTGTTCCGGCCTCATTTAAACTTGCCTAGATAGGTAGTTTTATTATGCTTCACCTATTGCCATGTTTAACAACATTTAATATTGTGGGGTTTCGTCAATATGCAACTCGGTACATATTGAGCTCCCCTTAACTTGTAGTGTTGTTTGTGCACTTTGCCATGCCATCCTCTTTAAACCGGACATGCATCATACTTGATTGTGCATCATGCCATGTTTATGTGATGGTTGTTTACCATGATGTTTGCTTCTTTCCGGTTGCGCTTCTCCTTGATAGTTCCGGTTACGTTGCGATTGTGACACTACAAAAAAAGACACATCCGTGACATTTTGGGCCGAACGAAATTTTTTTCTGTCATACATATGACACTTCTATGACGATAATAGTAAAAAAACCCGGTATCATCATAGATGTGGTGGGCTCCTACTTCTATGACAAAAAATCATGACAGAAAATGGGCTTTTTGTCCTGGGCGGGCCAGAGACGCAACTGCATGACATTCTTTGGGCCGTCCATGACGGAAAAAACCGTGGTAGAAGCGAGGGGGGGATTTCGGGGAGTTCCCGATTACGGTGGGAGGTCGGGGGCCGAGCGATGCGCGTTTCTCTCATACACGTACGCGCGTGTGTGCAAGGCGTTGGCTCTAACTGAACCCGAGCGAGGCGTTGGGCTCTAACTGAACCCGAGCGATTGCACTGCAGGCTACGCGTTACTGAACCCGAGCGATCGATCGATGGCTTTTAACTGAACCCGTTCGAGCGATTCCTTCGCTACTGCTGCTAACTGAAGCCGATCGATTGGATGAACAGTGAGTGTTGCGGGGAGGGGGGGTTGGATGAACAGTGAGCGGTGCCGTTGCCTCTGGATGAACAGGACCCCGTGGTGTGGAGGGCTGGATGAACAGTAGACGGTGCAGGGGTGCCCGTGGAGGGGTGGTTGAACAGTAGCCGGTGGAGTAGCGCCACACCCCTCCCGATCAACAAGACCCCCGTTTCGACCGTAGGAGGTCTGTTTCGTCCGTTTTGCGGTTCGCCGCACCCCTCCCGATCAACAGGACCCCCGTTTTGACCGTAGGAGGTTCGTTTCCTCCATTTTGCGGTACGCCAGACCCCTCCCGATGAACAGGATCCCATTTCGAACGTGGCCGGTCGAACACAAGGCTGTTTCCTCCGTTTTGCGGTACGCCAGGCCTCGTTTCCAGCGCCTGTTCCGTCCAAGCCCTCCCGATGAACACGACCACGCATGCCATTCCGACCTAGCCGGTTGGCTCCCACGCGTTCCGTTGCCTCCCGATGAACACGACGCATTCCGTTGCCTCCCCATGAACACGACGCATTCCGTTGCCTCCTCATGAACACGACGACGACGTTGTTTCTCCATTCCGACCCAGCCATGTACACGAGCCCTGGCCGTACGTATGCGTGAGTAGGCATTCGAGACCCTGCCCGTATGTACGTACGTGGCCGTATTTTCTTTCTTGCACCCTGGCCGCTGTACGTACGTGTACATGCTACGTGCGCGCCTCTACTACGACATGTACGCGCCTCTACTACGACACGTGCGCGCCTCTACATCGACCAGTATATATGTACGTACACGTTCGCGACCAGAATGACAACGCTACGTATGCTTCGACCAGGTGGGTCCCGACTGTCAGGCACTTCCTTGCCTGCGAAGATGTAGCTGGTGGGTCCCAGCAGTCAGGGGGTGAATCGTTTTTTTTTGCCCGGACGCACTTCCTTGCGTGCGAAGGTGTAGCTGCTGGGTCCCAGCAGTCGGGGGGGAATCGTTTTGTTTTTTTGCCCTGACGCACTTCCTTGTGTGCGAAGATGTAGCTGGTGGGTCCCAGCAGTCACGGGGGCGAATCGTTTTTTTTCGGACGCACTTCCTTGCGTGCAAAGATGTAGCTGGTGGGTCCCAGCAGTCAGGGGGCGAATCGTTTTTTTTCGGACGCACTTCCTTGCATGCGAAGATGTAGCTGGTGGGTCCCAGCAGTCAGGGGGAAACGTGTTTTTCGTGATATAGGGTGGCCCATCCGGTTGGTCCCCGCTGTCAGGTGGAGGAATAATTATTTTGCGCGTAATAAGGAGGCACTTCCTTGCTACGGCCATGGACCCAGCTGTCAGCCTCTCCACGTACAGTCCACGTCCGATGGAAGCCATTCCTTGACCACGTTGACCACGCCGCGCCGAGAGCACCAGGGCGGTGGACGACGGCGAGGCCTAGGAAGGGGACGACGCGGAGCCGGGGAAGACGCGGCAGTGGATGCCCACGCGTAGAGGAGTATGAGGGTTCACTCGTTCGGCTGCGGTGTGAGGCTGTCGTCGCCGCAGAATAACAGGGGGTGTGGGTGCGTAGAGGGATGGCCTGGCCAGCGGTGGGAGTAGTAGGGGGCGGTGAGGCCTCCGCGGCATCACAGCCGGCCACGGGCGGCAGGAGCAGGCGGCACGACCGGCGCTGCTTTGGGCGGCTGGAGCAAGAAGACCAGAGGTTGAAGAAGCACTACGGCCGTTGGATGGACATCGTACGGTCACTGGAGCTAGAATCGTTCATATATTGACTAAAGTTGACAAAGGCCTCCGTCCCAGTCAACTTAGTAGGCCCACAAGTCAGCCTCCCACCAAGGTGGGTCCCAGCTAGCAGGGGGTATTCATTTTTTTGTGCGTAATAAGGAGGCACTTCCGGTGGGTCCGAGCTGACAGCGGGGGGAACGTTTTTTTCACGAAATACGGTGGCCCGTCCTGTGGGTCCCAGCAGTCAGGGGGAAACATTTTTTTCGCGAAATACTGGTGGCCCGTCCGGTGGGTCCCTGCTGTCAGGTGGAGGAATAATTATTTTCCGCGTAATAAGGAGGCACTTCCTTGCGGCTGCCGTGGACCCAGCTGTCAGCCTCTCCACGTACAGTACTCTTCCGATGGAAGTCGGTCGTTGACCACATTGACCACGCCGCGCCGAGAGCACCACGGCGGTGGACGACGGCGAGGCCTAGGAAGGGGACGACGCGGAGCCGGGGAAGACGCGGCAGTGGAAGCCCGCGCGGAGAGGAGTACGAGGGTTCACCGGTTCGGCTGCGGTGTGAGGCTGCCGTCGCCGCAGAATAACAGGGGGTGTGGGTGAGTAGAGGGATGCCCTGGCCAGCGGTGGGAGTAGTAGGGGGCGCTGAGGCCTGCGCGGCAGCACAGCCGGCCACGGGAGGCGGGAGTAGGCGGTCCCGCCGGCGCTGCTTTGGCGGCTGGAGCAAGAAGATCAGAGATTGAAGAAACACGACGGCCGTTGGATTGACATCCAACGGTTACGTCTGCTAGAATCGTTTGTTGACGTATATAATAACTAAAAAAATCTTGCATACGCGTCAACTAAACAGGCCCACAAGTCAGACCACTCCCTCTTTTTTTAATAATTTATATATAGCTCATGGCAACTTCTTATGCAATTTATTGCAGTCGTTTTTTTGGTTGGCCAGGGCCAATTTCGCATATTTCTGTGGGTTCCAAACTATTTTTAATACCGAAATGTCGAGCCAGATTTAAAGTACTTTGAAGATATATTTAAATTAGGTTAATGCCCAGTGAAATAGGAATCTGAAAATGTGAAAAAATTCAGAAATTATAAAGTAATTGCCAATTTGTCATCTGTTTTTATATTTACAACCCATTTCATATTACTTTCAAGATTTGCAGGCGTCTTGAAAGAGTTGCAGCCCATCAGGGCGTAGAAAAATAAGTAGGACTGGATTGGGTATTCTTCAGAAAAAATAAACTGGGCTCATTTTCACAAAGAAAAAATAGCTGGGCTGGTCACATGGTGAACATAAAATATAAGCCTGGGCTAGACGGGCCACAGCCCAGTTCAAACCCTGCTCCGTCTCAACAATACCAAACAAAAAAATACTGCTCGAGTAGCTACGTCCCAGGTGTCAGCCGATCTTGTGTTGTTCTCTTGTCTATTGACTATATACGCTCACAATGTCGTGGGTCCCAGATGTCAGGAAAACACTAGGAGGAAGCATTTTATTTTTCCATACGCTGACGTGGTGGGCCCCTACTGTCATCCTCTCCACGTACTTCTGCCGATTCCTGTTGTTTGTTGACCATGTTGACAACGCGAGAGGGCGGCGCCGCGGCGAGCGCACCAAAGCGCGCGGAGGACGTCGGCGTTAACGATTTAGGAGACGGTGGGGCGGCGATGCGTGCGCTGAGGCGCAGCCAGCCGTGGGAGGCGGAAGCAGGCGGCCCCGCCGGCGCTGGTTTGGTTTTGGCGGCTGGAGGAAGACAGGACTGAAGAAACACGACAGACTGTAAAAGCAGCAGGAGTACTTAACAACCTTAACTGAAACCAGCAGGGGCACTTAACAACCAAAGCTGAAAGCAGTATGAGTACTTATACAGGTTCAACCGTACAAAGCACGCCTCGAACAGTGCTACTTTGCCTACAGTTAACCAAGGGTGAGGCCGCCAAGCCCCAGGACAAGGCCCAGGCGCCACCCCGCGCATCCACAACCTTCTGAAAGCGGCTTCATCTCGCAACGTGGTCAATAAACAGGATATTCGCTTTAGAGCCATGGAAAAGCATGAACATAATCTTCTGTCCTATTCTCCAAGATGGACGGGCCTTCATTATTTGAGACCACCCATGAATAAGTATCTTTTCACCTCCAAGGGGAATTGAGTAGGTCGACATAAACATCATGTTGTGACCAAGCGCAAGTCTGACCCGACCATGGTCAGGCATCTGTATAGGAACAATAGAACTCGGCAGTTCCTGTTTCAAGAAGATCACAGCTGTAAAACTGTGTATAAGCAATAGTTTATGAACAACATATATAACAGAAAACAGCTCGTACCATAAGTTTCTCGACACAGTTGGACCTGTTCAACGAGTGCAGCAGTGGCACACATATCCCACGTGGCCTTCCACCATTGAAACGCCCCACAAGGACCTCAAGACGATCAATAAAGTGTAGGAACTTGTGGATGTCGATCCAGTCAACTTCAGTGCCATTAGTAACAGCCGAGTTATTACAGAGTAACAAACGAGCAGACTGCTTAACTCTGAAAAAACCTACACGTGCCACCAATTATAAGAAAATATTAGTTAGAAGTAGCATCTTCGTGAGAGATTCGTTGCTACTTCTAAAGTTAAATTGTGATTAGTTAGACAGAATAGGTGGATTAAGAAGTAATCGAGGCAACAAGCAAGAACCAGATACAAAACTAACATGGATGAACAATTGGAACGACGTCGGGGTGGAAGATCGCAGTGAAGATGAGACCAGGTTCTGCTATTTCCATCAACATTCGTGCGCCAACTTTCAGTCCGTAACACTTGAGAAAGTTTATCCAAGTTCGGCCATAAAAAAAGCAGCGATCTTCTTGGTTCATGAACCCAACTCGGAACTTATATCCATGGCTTGTCTTCACTGTGACCATTAAACTAGTGTATTCAGTTATGGCAAGGCCGAGCATCTTGAGTACATGTGTTCTGGCAGAGCAAATAATACACTGCAGGAAAAATAATATGAGAACACAGCATGTTCAAAAAAACCCCACCCTCCCGGATAGAAAAGAGGATTCTAGGAACATACTGTGCGCGTTTCAAAATGCTGTGTTAGGATGAGAAGGAACAAGTGTGGCGTCTCGCCGAGGGCGCAGAAACCTGTAGGGTACTCGCACTTTGGGCACTGCAAATGAAACACACTAGATTCAGTAGGAAGAAAAATGCATCAACGGCGGCGGCTGCCATCCTAGGATTACCTGCGACCAAGGGACTTGGATTTATCGGGGATGGATGAAGAATTCGTACCTGGTTCTCCATGAGAAAACCCTATGCAATCGCCGAGAGGGGGTTTTCTCTGAACAAGCAGACGAGGGAGAAGGGGATTCAGGCCCAGTGAAATATTGCCGCTTCGTCCGTCCAGCTTACTGCTAAAGCTGGAAAGGGGGGTTGTGATTTGACGGCTCATTGGGCATTACTGCGGCGCTACGACCGGGGTGTGTCTACCGTGAAGTTGTGCACTCTAATTTGTGCATATGGCACGTGGACCCCGTTGCCGGTTGCCCCACATATCAGCGAAAGGAAGTAGAAAGACAGGAGTAACTAGTTACACATAAATATATTTTTGACAGAGAGATACTCCCTCTGTAAAGAAATATACAAATCTTTTATATCACAGGCTCACCTTGCCGAGAAATATACTCCCTCTGCAACGCACGGGCATTATGGGGGTTCAGCTTTTTTATGGGGGTTCAGCTGAGAATATAATACTCAGATAGGCTCACGGTTCTGGACTTTGGGCCGCAGGCCGACCCTGCATGTTTGGGGGCCCATGTGTTCTACCTCAGCGCTTTTCATATTGCAAGCGATCGGTACGGCGCTGGTTTTAGATGCTGTCGCAAGGCGAATACACAAAATTGAATAAAGCACGGCAGCTGTTGGAATGAAATCGAACGACAGTTCCTAACCAGCAATCAGAGTTGCAATTCTATCAACGATATACCATGTGATAAATAATACTGTCGTACTACTGTATACACACAGGACACTTGTTTCACCATGCCAGATTATTACATCAAAATCTCTCGGAGGATAGATCAGTTCGGCAGTTGCGTGCTGCTACTGAAGAATTTCAAAGTTGATTTGGACCAGCTCTCCTTGCCGAGAAAGTTCGATTTTGACATCATCCCCTACCGCAAGATATGATTTAGATTTGAACCTTGACCATCCTTTAGCATCAATCATCATGCGACCATCCTTTGTACTTACGGTATATTGAGCAGGTTCATTCACACCAAGGCTGCGCATGGTAAGAGAAACTTGGCCGCGGTCGCCCGGATTGTTGAACGACTCCCTCGTTGCTCTAGGAATTCTCTGTTTGCAAACAAGAAGACATACCCAAACAGTTAGATCAACACAGTGAATCATGTGAAACAACATGGAAAGAAAAAAGAACGAAGCACTTGGGCGGCCAATGCTTACCAAGAAGGTGGACATGTCGGTTTTTGTAAGGACTTTGGTATATGAAGTGCGAACTGCAGCCCAGTCTGTTGCCGGTGCAACTGCACGGGCCGGAGCAGATGCAAGTGCAAGTGTTGGTGCAGGTGCCGAAGCCGCTGCTGCTGCCGGAGATGGTGCTCCTTGTAGAGCTGGTGCCGGTGTCGGAGCAGGTGCCGGTGTCGATGCCCGATCCTCCGGTAGATCAGACTGATCCGCTGACGCGGTCGGTGCCCAATCCTCAGCTGGATCAGACTGAGCTGCTGCCGCTGTCAGTGCTAGAGCAACTGCCGGTGCTCGATCTGTGCGAGACAGCGGCGATCGTGTCTGGTCTGCTATGATCAGCTTTCTAACTTGACTAGGATCCGTGACCGTGATCCAGTTTTTTTCTTCATTTCTTTTAAACGCGAGAAGGACTAATTGTGGCGTTTTTGTTAAACCAAACTGCAGTTCATCATAGGGATTCAGCTTGTACTCAGACAACAGACTGATCCAATTTTTTCCAGTAATATAAGTGATGGACAGTGCCTTCGTTACTGACACGACATAAGAAGTGAAACCTGCAAAAATAGCCATCGTAGAGCAAACCAAACGGTTTATTCTGTGATGAATGTCACATGGCAAAACCTGCATCGTAAAATTGCAGGAAAAGAAAGAAAACATGACATTAAATCAATAAGATTTAGACAGTAAATCAATAAGATTTACTTGATGTGACACGAGTGAATCCTTACCAGGAAATCACTATGTTGAAGTACTAAACAGAAGATTGATCGTCCAACTACGCGTGGCATGCAGGGGCCCCGCCTACTCCCACAAGCAGGACAGTCCAAAGGTCGTGACAAATCGTATGGACCGAACATCCATGGGACTGGAAATCCTGGTGGGTGCGATAAACCCTGCAATGCATACAGATATTGGAGTGTAACCATAATTGATAAACCGTCCTCACAAAAAATATGATCTGGATACTTCAAAATATACAGACTGAATTGAGTGGACAGACATTAACATAGACCGTTCACACACCAAAAGCGGCAGTACTAATAAACAATACAGGGTTCACAAACACAAATCAAGTACTGAACAATAGTACTTACTACAGACAAGCAAAGTTGCACTAACTAAACTCTGCAGACTATTTCTTGCCACCGACCTACGGGATGAACCCCGCATAACTGACTAGGCCATGGACTTCGTGTGAGATGTCTACATGCACCATCACCATCTTGTCAACCTTGGAGAACCTAACAGAGTGGTCTTTCCACTCATAAACATGATGATGAAGACAGGCCGCATCAGATTTGTTGGGAAGCTTTACAAGAACCACACCCTTCGTAATCGAAGGCACAGCCAGGAAATTGTTGTGGTCAAGTACAGCCTCGAGAACACGCCTGACAACAATGCTACAGGAAAACACTAGTTCAGGACACGTGGCGACAAGGACACAGCAGCTGGATAGTTCAGCAGTAGAACTCATCATCAGGTCTTCCAGTTCACACGGCATGACTTTGAGAACTTCATCTCCACCGCGGACCTGGTTCTAATTCAAACAGAAACCATATTTTATTACTACCTCCGTTCAGAAATATAAGATGATTTTCGATATTATACTCCATATATGACTACATATACGCACAGAAATGAGTGAACAAAGACACTAGAACATGTCTTCAAAGGCATGAGAGCAGAGGGATTACATGCAATATCCATAACACAAGTTACTGAGGCAAATATACCCTCTTAAAAGGTAGCATTGATGTTCATAAAGTACTCCCTCCGTCCCAAAATTCTTGTCTTAGATTTGTCTAGATACGGATGTATCAAGTCACATTTTAGTATTAGATACATCCGTATCTAGACAAATCTAAGACAAGAAATTTGGGACAGAGGGAGTAGTTGAAAGTAATCTATAAGAAATCAGTGTCAACCTCTCGCATGTTTTGGTCAAAAGAGGAATTTAGAACCGTCATTTGGCACACTAAAATCACATGCAAGATCACCCAGAAAGTTGTACTACCAGTACTAGTACTGCGTGTTAGATGAAAAAACACGATCAAGATCGAGAAAAAGATCGTCAACAAGAGACATTACCTGGACTTGCTTAATGAGGGATCCCGGAGAGGGGGGCTTGGACAGGGCGATGGCTTTGAGCTTGTCTGCGGTAGTCTCGGCGGGGTGCTTGCGCTTCTTCGTACCATGAGCCTCGACGGTTTTGGCCAGAGCCATAGACATCACGTCGGCCGGTGCTCCGGCGTCCATCCAAGAGAGGAAGCTGAGAGAGAAGAGTGAAAGGAGGAACGAGATGAGGGAGAAGCGAAGCGAGTGGGGGTTTTCTTCAAGAGAGGAAGCTGAGAGAGAAGAGTGAAATGATGGTTGCTTCGTCCGTCCAACTTACTGCTGGAAAGGAGGGGGTTTTGTGATTTGACGGCTCATTGGGCATTACTGCGGCGGTTCGATCGGGGTAGTCTACCGTCACTCTACTACGGAGTAATTTAGTGCATGGCTGGTGGACCCAGGTGCTGGCTGTCCCACACGTCGGCGAAAGTGAGTAATTTAGTGCATGGCTGGAGGAGGATCCGCACGGTAGAGCGTGTCCACTGTTTTTCTGAAGAAAAAAATGATTACAGCAAGCGTTTCCACTCTTACGACGGAGGAGTGCGAAACACGGCAGCCACTTGAACATACACAGTGCTCCTACTACTAGGCATGTGCAGTGGTTCATACGTCAGTACTACACAATCTTGTTGCTAGTGTAGTAAGATATGACGATAACAAATGATGTTGTGCGCATGTCAACTACTCCTATATGTAACATAGTACCGCTTTTTCGACTGTCCGGTCGAGAATGAACGGTGAGATCAATGTTAACAGAACTAGGTCCACAGCGCACGGAGAGTACGGTGCTACAGTACTCCACGAAACATGAACCATATGAAGCACGAATAGTGTTAGGCAGGGTGTATGAAGGGTGCACGGGATGGGAGCAAAAGTTCCCTTCTCGACCCACTTTTGGGTGTTTGGCAGAGTGCATGAAGGGTGCATGAGTCCACACTAGTAGGTTGACAAAAATACACGAAGAGGAAACAACTATATTGAGATGAGAATGCAACCAAACACACCCACACGCTTTGTGCTACAGTGACTGATCTGCACCGTCTGAGTTTGATCCAACGGTCATGTTGCGCCGAGACATGGACATGCCCATGCAGAGGGCGCCTAAACACCACCGAAGTCCCTCTGCTTCTCGAGGCGCACGACGTTGGTGATGCAGGGTGCAACCGCCCGCAGAGCCCGCTCCCGGTCGACGGGAGCCAGCTCGTCAAAGACGGCGTCCAATGGCACGAATGGATTCCGGTGACGGAGCCCTGAAAGGATTCGCCCGGCAACGGCGACGGCAGCCCGCAACCCCTCCTTGTCCAGCTCAGCCCCCACCATCGCGCGGAGACGGCTCAGCTCCTCGGAGATATAGGTGAAGAAGGAGACCAGGTCAGGAAGCCGCAGCTCGTTGAAGTCGACCGGGTGGTCGAACGGGTTTAGCCCGACGGCCGGCATCGTCGCGCTGGCACGACGGTAGGCATCGCGCAGCCGCAACACGTGCGTGGCAACTTGGTTCACCAAGTGGCTGAGGCGATCCTGGACCTCGTCACGATCGGCCCGCTCGCGCTCCAGCCGGCTCCCCTGACGGCCTATCGTATCTCCCGCTTTCTGCAGCAACGCCGCCGACGCCTCGAGCATCTTTGTGGTGGACGCCTGCCGCTTTTGAAGCTCCGTGAACTCCCGCACATAACGGAGGAGCATGGCACTCCTCTCCTCCTTGAGCTCACGGAGCTCCACGTCCTTGGCCCTGAGCTCCGCATCCTTGGCATGGAGCTCCTGTGTCAGGCGCCTCACCTCGGACTCCGTGATCTGCTGCGCCGCCATGGCACCAGGTAGAAGCAATGGGGAGAGGAAGCAAAGGGGGCGAAACGGCTGAAAGGCAATGCAATCTACGGGAAGGCGGAGGGAGCGGGGAATCTTTTGGTTTTCACCACGGTAAAACACCAGTCGACGACTTCTCACATCAGGGAGCAGTGGGTTTTTACAGGCGGAGTCATCGTGACTAATTGCTGCCGCGCCTGCTCCTGTCAATCAAAAAATTAAAAATCCTGCCGCGCCTGCTCCCGTCAATCAAAAAATTAAAAATCCTGCCGCACCCAAACACCAGAGCAACGCCGCGGTGGATATTTAAATTTACCTGCCGGCAAGTAGATAAAAAAGGGGTGAAAAAACAAATGTGGCGGCGGCCTAGCTAATCGGTCGAACTAGCCCAACTAGCTAGCCACCGTGCTTCACTGATGTACTCGGCGGGAAAGGTGGTCTTTCGTGATTTGACGACTCATTTACTTGCTTCGGCGCTACGACCGAGGAGGACCCAGAAAACGCGCGGTAGGGCGTCCCACGTCAGGAAGAATATATGCGTGCACCACCCGGGAGGACCCCGAAACCGCGCGGTAGGGTGTGCCACGTCTCGGCACGGAGGAAAAATGTGCGTGTAAAAATATACTGTATCAGACGTAGTACCTATGGTTCGACCTCGGGACCCAGCCAGTCGGTCGAAAACACCCCACTAGCCACACAGCTTCATCATGCAAACGTGGCACGGAGGATAGATGTGGTTAGCTCCGTCTCGACCAGCCACAACGTCTCTTGTTCTAGGCGATTCTTCTATTTTCCAAGCTTTTTTTAGTTGTAATAACACCACGGCAAGCTAGCGCCGCTCTTCGTGTGTGCCCGTGCAAAGGTTAGACGATGGAGAGAAGAGAGATTGAGATCGCAGACCTGGGACCCACCAGTAAGTGAGACAACGGTCATGCACGTGTTGACGAGGCACTCCCTCTACTCTACTCAACGCAAGTACTGTATAAAATCAAGTTATGGGACAAAGCCAACAACCGTTCGTTTTTTCAGGCTATCGACTTACGCTTTGTAGTCCAGGTTGCCAGTTCGAATCTCGTCTTTCAGATTTGTTAGTTTTAGGTCCAAATTTGATTAATGACAAGTGGGACCCCCGTGTGTTGTTCCGATATTTCAGTGTAGGATGGTTTTTTTGAACAAACACTTTGCGCGGTTAGACAAGTAACGGCACGAGTTACACGTATTTTGCAAGTTTACGAACAAAAATGACAGCGGCATAGAATATCACATCCACCCCGCAGCTTAGATACTATGGTGATACGAGTTTTTACACCGTTGGAAGTGAGATCCAATGGCTTGGGAGTAGTCTTTGTAATTATGCGCAATTTCCAAACTCTCCAAAGGTTTTTTTGCAAATAAAACATTCAGGCCTCGTGTGTGCCGCTGCATCTTCGATCCAACGGCTCCCCGGTGCTCATATTAGGTGCTCCCCGTAGCTTAATTACCCGCTACGGTGATATGAGCATCTAGGTCGTATGATCAGTGATCAGATGGCACATGCGTAGTACTTGTACTTTCTGCGCATTTCCCAAACTCTATCAGCCGTATATTGCAAAAACATTCAAACCTCCTACTGTGGGCCGTTAGATCTCAGTGAACTCGTATCACCATAGAATCTACGGTGCGGGAGCACCTCATACTCTCCCGTGCGAGAAAACATAAGGTGCTATCGCAGCTTGGATGCTACGGTGATACGAGCTTGGAGGTCGTTTGATCTGAGATCCAATGGCATCTGAGCAGTCTTTGTGCTTGTAAGCAGTGGCCGAACTCTTTTGGGGCTTTTCTGCAAAAAACCATTCGAACCACCGAGGAGGTGTTGGGTCACAAATCCAACGCCTCCGAAGAGCTTGTATCACCAAAGCATCTAAGGTGTGGTAGCACATGATATTCTTACATACAGGAGAATATGATGTCCTCCTTCATCTTAGATGCTACGGTGATACGAGCTTCGAGGTCGTTGGATATGGGATCAAAGGGCATCTAAGTAGTTTTTGTACAAATTGTGTGCAATTCTCAAACTCATCAAGGTTTCCTGCAAAAATATTAAGACACATCATGTGAGCTGCTATATCTCAGATCTACAAGCTCCAAGCAACTCGTATCGGCATATAGCATCTAAGGTATGGGGGCACATGATATTCTCCCGGGGAGGAGGGGTGGGGGTGCACAACCAATCGGTGGTTGGGAGGGTGGGGACAAATATAATCTAAACAACCCTAAACAGAGCTCCACAATTTTATCTAAGGTCGAGGGGTTGACCCCCGACAATCATAGCTCCGCCTAAACACAACATTTGCATGTACTGTAGTACTAGACTTAATATTCATGTTTCAGTTTCATGTTCATTTTAAATATTGAACTGAGGACCATGGATGTCTTACATTTTACTCCCTTCGTTCCTAAATATTAGTCTTTTTAGAGGCTTCAAATGGACTGGCACATACGGATGTATATAGACATATTTTAGAGTCTAGATTCACTCATTTTGCTCCGTATGTAGTCACTTGTTGAACTCTCTAAAAGACTAATATTTAGGAATAGAAGGAGTATTTTTGAATTCGTGTCATACATGCATGGTTTGGAAAAATAGATGCACTATACTTATTGGATTGTTGTTGTGTTCGTGCGTGTGTGTCTCTGTGTGTGTGTGTGGTCATATGCTTGATACATACAAAGTTTTCTCACCTCCATATTGTTCATCTTTTAAATTTGAATTTGCATTGGAAAACTTACTAGGGATACCATGAAATGTGAAATCCACGTTGAGATCACTATATCACAAACTCACTCTAATTCAACAACTCGTCATAAATCAATTACCACGTTGAGATTAGTATTTGCAAGGAAAATACGGGTATTGTAATACACATAGATTCGTTCGGCAATTTAAAAGGTTCCTTTCGTATTCTCGAATGGTAGGACCCAACGGCGTACCAGCCAGACCTTGGCTCGTGTTGATCCTAAAAAAACCGGGCTCGTGTCCTTCGGTGGCGTGCGTGGTACGCACATTAGGCAACCCCAACCAGTCGAGCCTCAGCGTTTCAAGTCGAAATATCTGGCGGCCAGAATTCCAGCCCTAGGAAATTCCCCTCATGTCCCCGGTCCATAATGACTACCGATGAACAACGGAGGGATGCTTTAGTAACTAGACAACGTTACCTACCGTGCCGAGCACGGTTCAATTCCCTCGGTCGCCGCTCGTCAAGGTCACCCGTCAACTGCATTGCCTAGTACTACTACTACTACACCAGGATGAGCACAGAATTGAGCCCGTTTGTTCGTGCCTAGTACTTGAGTTAATATATCAGGCAATGCACTGGTATGGAGGGATTATCCTTTTACTCTGCATATATAACTTGTCTGAAGTCTAACTAAGCAAAATGTTTGACCAAATCCTTTCTTAAGAAATACAACAGGACAGATGTACGGCTTGAAAATTTATTGCATGATGCAGGTTATGATATTGTTTCGAATCCTGGATCTTAAATTTCAGAAAATCCAAAAGTGAGCATAAATTCTTGAAACTAAGCATGGTCACGTGATATGGCACAAATATTACTTCGTAAGTTTTTTTTTCAATTTGAGACAAGCTGCTTATGACAAGTTGCACAAATGAAAAGCCAAGGTATTTTGGAACAAAGACCTGTCACGTTAAGGCGAACGCTTTCACTATTGAAACCGTGGGCGTTTACGTGCCGCCACGAGTCCCCGCTTCTCATCGGCAGGTGCCGTCCGAGCAAGCGTGTGAGTCGACGGGAGGCGTGCGAGCAGACTGCTGCGCCGGCTGTCAGGGAGGCGCGCGAGCAGACCGCTGTGCAGGCTCACCGGGAGGCGAGCCCTTTGACCAGGCTCCGCCGCCCACCGTCGTCCCAACTGCTCCCACTTTTAATGTCGCCGGCGCCGCAGTTTAAAATCAACCCCGCACTACCCGGTATCACTACAATCCTCTCTCTTCCTCTCCGATTCTCCTGTCGTCTACCTCCAACTAGCCTGACCTAAACGTACGCCATGCCGCATCCCGATGGTCTGCCCTTAGTGTTCCAGTTTCTTGAGGAAGACACCCAGCCGGAGTCTCAAGAACATAAGGCGCTTTGGGACGAGCTTGAACTGGCCTTGCGGGAAGACGCCGTGCCTGTCCCCGCTCCCGTTCCGGCTCCCGTCGCCCCGACTGCGCCAGCGTCCATCCCCGTGGCATTGATGGGCTGGGAGCCGCACATTGTCGCCGAGCTTGATCCCACGGGGTTCCACGAGGTCCCCGCCGACTTTCACGCGCCCGTGCACCTGCCAGCACATGCGCCTGCGCGTGCACTGACGCGCACGCCCGTGCCGGTGCCCGTGCACCTGCCAGCGCATGCGCCTACGTGTGCACTGACGTGCGCGCCCGTGCTGGTGCCCGTGCACACGAATGTCTCCGCCGCGCCGTTGACAGCGCCTGTCCCCGCGCGGGTGCCAGTGCCCCCCTCAGCAGCATGGATGGCCGCCGTCGACCGCTTCCTTGCACCAACGCCAGTCGCCTCCTCCCGCCAGTTGACTCGCTCCGAAGTCCAGAACATTTTGGCCTTCCTTGAAGCTAGGCCGACGTCCAGGAGTACGCCAACAACGGCGCCAGACGCCGCCGTCGCCGTCGGTCAGTGGCCCGACGACACACAGAGCACGGCAGAGGAGCCGCTTCCCACCGCGAGACGCCCCCGCCGCCGCTGCGTAATCTAAATTTGCCATGAAAAACGTTCGGATTGCCATGCTTAATATCCGAACGTTTATCATTTCCGTTTATTTTATATCGATTGTCGTATAATTTAAAGTCGGAGTCAGACTGAACAAAATGTATGGTTTGATCGATTGAATGTTCTGCTAGAGCCGTATCAAATTAAATATAAAACGTCATCAAGCCACATGTATTCCTTGTCATCCAACGACCTAGACTGCTTCAATGTCGAGCGCTCAACACGTTTAGCGTGCAGTTAATTTCATGCCAAAGTTAGTGCTAATCACATGACAACACGCCAAATAATATCCTAGTAGTTAATATCCGCATGCACTTAATATACTTGCAAATTAACGTGCATTGCACGTACACACTGACTAGTGCTGCTAGTACGTGAAACTGGTGCCGTGACTTGTGAACGCGTCCAGATATGGTCAACGGCAACATCGCCCGCGAGTTCTTCATGTTTGCCCGTGCGTCTAAACGCAGAAGGGGGGAGAGAGAGCACACATGGAACCCACCAGTAAGTGAAGGTGAATAGTACTAAAAATAATATTACATGTTATCCATTAATTAGGTTGTGGTAATATAAAAACATTATGTGAACAAAGGGGGTACAACAAACATTGCTATTCTACGTATGTTGCCTATTGACGTGCGGCTTGAAGGCCCGGTCGCATGTTCGATCCTCGTCCTTTATTTTTTAATTTGTATATGGGTCCAAATTTGTTTCATGACATGTGGGCCCCTCGGTGTGTAGTTTGTAGCATTTTAATTTGTGGGTCGAAATTTGTTCCATTCCAAGTGGACTATCGGTGTGTAGTTTTGTAGCTTATTTATAATAATTAAGGAGAACAACATAGTTTTTTCAATAATACCATGGTACGACGTTGAAGGCGAGAAAGTACGTGCGAGAGAGCGATGACCGAGCCAGAGGGAAATCAACTAGGGGAGTTGCGTGGGTTGCAACGGTGTTTGGAGTAATTGTGGGCCGAATGCTATGAAAATATAATCTAAACTGACCGGAATAAATGCCTACACAAATCAATCCAAGGTTGGAGTGCCCCTCGCAATGTAAATAGCTCCGGCTTTGCGAGGGGTGGAGAGGTAGTAGCTTCAACGCGTGGAAGATATGGTGTGAGAAAGCGAGGTCAATCGAGAGACATATAGATAGAGAGACAAAGTGAGTGTGGTCCGACATTCATTAAACAAATATATATGCTCTGGAGAGATATTGTCCGATTGAGCTTTTTGGCAAGGCTGAGGGCTGTAAGATAGAGCTTCAGAGATGATCCAGTCACAGACGTGTAGATATATTTTGTGCGTGGGAGGAAGCAAGGTCAACCGATCACATAGGGTCGCCGTGCGATCGAAAGAGTGAGACGGGTTGGAGAGAGTGACCTAGATAGACGATGTGTGTGAGAGAGTATACAATGTGAATAGGTCGAATTGGGCTCAAACATGGTGATATATCGTTTTTGTCCGAGAAAGAGCGAGGTCAATCGAGACATGCGGAGAGAGAGAGAGATTGAGTGAGCGTGGCCCACCATGAGGTCGAAAGGTGGCGGCGGCTTGGATGGACTGACCTAGATAGACAATCTGCGTGAGAGAGTATAGAGTGTGTCGATCGAGGCCCGAACAGGGAGATATATCATTTGTGTGTGAAAGAAAACGAGGTTAAACAAGACTCAGATAAAGAGAGCGAGATTGAGCGAGTGTGGCCCGCCGTGCGGAAGAAAGAGTGAGACGGTCTTGAGGGAGTGACCTAGATATACAACGTGTGTGCGTGCACACGAGAGGTTGGGGGCTAGATAGGCAATGCATGTATTTAGCGCGAGAGGGTGAGAGGGAGAGGGGGAGAGAGAGAGAGCTCGGCATGGGGTGCAATGGCGGGTGTGTGAGGTAAATACATTTGGTAACAGAGTGGAAAAAGGGGTTGTGTAGTTGAGAGACTTAGAGATCGAAACATGGAGAGAAAGAATGAACGTGTGTTGGAAACCGATAGCTTCCTAAGGTGGTTAGGAGAGGAAGATTGACCGATACAGGAAGTATGTAGCGTG
>NC_057805.1:227830115-227839791 GCF_018294505.1 Triticum aestivum
ACCACCGCGCCTCCTCCGGCCCCCTCCGCCGCCGGCGCCCCTCTGTCATCCTCCTCCGGCCTCGCCTCCTCCTCTCCCTCCTCTCTCCGGCGAAGGACGCCCGCGACGCCGGCGAGCTCCACTGCCCCGAGCCCGAGCTCTGTTCCCGATCCAGATCTGCACTGTAGCGGTTGACCCCGAGCCCTTATTTTTTCTCCAAGTTTTTTTCCTGTTACAGCATATGCCTCTGTTCAATAGTGCATAACTCCTTGCATGTAGCTCCGATTCGCGCGAGTAATATGTCAAATTGTTTGCCTCGTGATGCTCTTCATTTTGTTCAATTGCACCATGTTCATTAGAGGTCATCTTGATGCCCAAATCTCTGTTGTAAGAGGGCTAGTTGCTGTTATCTTCTGGTTCTTTTCAGAACTTGGAGATTTGTCATTTTTGTATCATTAAATCTGTGCATCTTTTGAGCATGAGCTCTACATGTGTTTTGAAGTATGCCATGCCATCTTTCCAAGCGTGTATGCCATGAATTTTTGTGATCTCTGTGGTGACTAGCACAAGCATGCAAAGTAGGCTCCATAATGTTTCTGATTTCAGGGAAAGTGATTTCTCTATGTCCTTGTCTGCTGTTATTTTGTTGCCATGTAAACTTGATGCTACAGAGAGATCCATGCATATTTTCGAGATTTTCAGTAAGGATGTTTTGTAGCTATAGTTGTAATTGATCCATTCCCGCAATTTTTTGCAATTATGGAGTGCCATAGCATGACTCAATTTTACTCTACTTTTGCTATAAAATATTTCTGGCAGATTCTTAACATGATATGCAATTTTGCCAAGCTTATTGTAGTTGATCAATTCATGCTATGCTTTTGTTATTGCCATGGATGGCTTCATAAACATGCCATCTTGCTGTAGGTGTGCTTGGTTTGTAGTGCATTGCTCTGTAGTGAGTGCATCAAGCTCACAAAGAGGCCTACATATTATTATTTCTGCCATGCTCTGTTTTCTGCTAAGTCTGAAACCTGATAACGAAACTTGCTATGTTTACATGCTTGCCATCATATCTTCTGGTCCTTTTTGGCTTATGGTCCATAAGGGACTTTTGTCATATGCATTTAGTAGAACACTACCATGCCTTTTTTTGCTATGTTAATTTCCTGTAGCATGTTGATTTCGTGCTCTGAACAGTGCTACTTGATGCTGTTTTCTGCCATGTCCAGTTTTGCCATGCTTGTTTGAGCTTGTTATGTTGTGAACTAGCCGTAGCTCAGTGTTCATCTTTTGTCAAGCATCTCCTGTAGATTACTGCCATATGCTTTGTTGCTATTTTGGGGTGATGTAGCATTGTTATTTATTGCATTTTAAGTGCTATCATGCTGTTAATCGCAGATTCGTGTCATTCTTGTTTTGCTTGCCATTTGCCAACCGTGCATCCGTTTCCGGTGATCTTTATATCGATTTCGACCGAAATCATCCCATATTTCCAGTGGCATGCTCGGTTGCCAAGTTACGGCCATGTTCATCATTTTTCCTTCCGGAGCACGCATATGCACCACATATCATATCTTGCATATCATAGATGTTTTGCATCATGTTGCTTGTGTATTCCTTGTGATTGATTGTGGTTCCGTTGCTTGTGTTCTTGTCTTGGGTAGAGCCGGGAGACGAGTTCGTGAACGAGGAACCGGTCGATTACGCTTACGAGGATCAAGCTTTCGACAACTCTGAGAACCTTGCAGGCAAGATGACCACCCCTCGAAATCACTTCTATCTTTGCTTTGCTAGTTGTTCGCTCTATTGCCATGTTGCGCTACCTATACCTTGCTATATCATGTCTCCCATTTTGCCATGTCAGCCTCTAATCATCGCTTCCTAGCAAACCGTTGTTTGGCTAAGTTACCGCTTTAGCTCAGCCCTCTTATAGCGTTGCTAGTTGCAGGTGAAGTTGAAGTTTGTTCCATGTTGGAACATGGATATGTTGGGATATCACAATATCTCTTATTTAATTAATGCATCTATATATTTGGTAAAGGGTGGAAGGCTCGGCCTTATGCCTGGTGTTTTGTTCCACTCTTGCCGCCCTAATTTCTGATATACCGGGATTATGTTCCTTGAGTTTGCGTTCCTTACGCGGTTGGGTGATTTATGGGACCCCCTTGACAGTTCGCCTTGAATAAAACTCCTCCAGCAAGGGCCAACCTTGGTTTTACCATTTTCCACCTAAGCCTTTTCCCCCGGGTTTTCGCAAGCCCGAGGGTCATCTTATTTTAAACCCCCGGACCAGTGTTCCTTCGAGTGCTGGCCCAAACTGGGCGATGTCCGGCGCCCCCTGGGCAACCAGGGTCTATGCCAACCCGACCTCTTGCCCATCCGGTGTGCCCTGAGAACGAGATATGTGCAGCTACTATCGGGATTTGTCGGCACATTCGGGCGGCTTTGCTGGTCTTGTTTTACCATTGCCGAAATGTCTTGTAAACCGGGATTCCGAGACTAATCGGGTTTTTCCGGGAGAAGGTTTATCCTTCGTTGACCGTGAGAGCTTATGATGGGCTAAGTTGGGACACCCATGCGGGGTATTATCTTTCGAAAGCCGTGCCCGCGGTTATGAGGCAGATGGGAATTTGTTAATGTCCGGTTGTAGAGAACTTGTCACTTGACCCAATTAAAATACATCAACTGCGTGTGTAGCCGTGATGGTCTCTTCTCGGCAGAGTCCGGGAGGTGAACACGGTTTGAGTTATGTATGACGTAAGTAGGAGTTCAGGATCATTTCTTGGTCATTGTTAGATGACGTCCGTTCCGTTGCTTCTCTTCTCGCTCTCATTTGCGCAAGTTAGCCACCATTATGCTTATTGCCGCTGCAGCTCCACCTCATTACTCCATCCTTTCCTATAAGCTTAAATAGTCTTGATCTCGCGGGTGTGAGATTGCTGAGTCCTCGTGACTCATAGATTCTACAAAAACAGTTGCAGGTGCCGACGATGCCAGTGCAGATGATGGCGCCGATCTCAAGTGGGAGTTCGACGAGGAACGTGGTCGTTACTATGTGTCTTTTCCTGATGATCAGTAGTGGAGCCCAGTTGGGACCATCGGGGATCTAGCATTTGGGGTTGTCTTATTTTCATCCGGATCTTGAGCGTAGTCGGTCTATATGTTTGCATTTTGGATGATGTATGAATTGTATTCATGTATTGTGTGAAGTGGCGATTGTAAGCCAATTCTTTATCCCATTCTTGTTCATTACATGTGATTGTGTGAAGATGACCCTTCGTGCGACAAAACCACTATGCGGTTATGCCTCTAAGTCGTGCCTTGACACGCGGGAGATATAGCCGCATTGTGGGCGTTACAAGTTGGTAATCAGAGCCTTCCCCGACTTAGGAGCCCCCTGCTTGATCGAATCGCTGGCGTTGTTGAGTCTAGAACAAAAATGTTTTGAGTCTTAGGATTATATATATCGGAGAGTAGGATTGTTTTTACTCCTCAGTCCCTTCGTCGCTCTGGTGAGGTCTCCTGACGTAGAAGTTTTGACTATTCCCTCCTCAAATTTCACTAAAACATTTTTTTGGATCACGCGGGTATCTTGGAATCGTTCCGATGGTTTTGTGACGAGAACATTGTTCTTGGTGCCTCCTGACATTTAGGGGTTGTGGCAGTGTCCCGGGGAGTTGAGCTCCGAGGTGTTGTCGTCACAATTTTATCGTTGCAGTTCTGGAATACCTGAGTTTCGCCGACATCGAAATCTCTTTTATGCAGTTGTTGGTGAGATCACCTCGACGCCACCCAGTACTGGGGCGGGAGTTCGGGAGTATTGCCATAACTTGTATAACGGATGTTTTTCGAAGGTTGAGGTAAACGATTTCCGAAGGTTTCTTGGTTATGTGTTGACGGATGGATACAGCTGGATCTAGGGATTGTTAGTTTGGGTGATATATTTTGTGTCCCCTGTATCCCCAACACCAGATTGTATAACCAGAAAGTTTCGGGAGTTTATAAGTGGGAATTCAAGTAGCCTTAGGATATCTTTCCGACAGACGCATGATATGAGATTGGGGTTCGACGTCTAGTGGTCCGCCTGTACACGGTTGATTTTACAGTGGTCTCGTAGTGTCTTAAAGAGTCCATGGCTATGCCGACTCGGGGACGCTTCGTATGTCATGTGCACAGCCTTGTACATGATGGTGATGTACGATTGAGCCCGTGTGGGCCCCACCACGAAAACTTCGGACGAAACCTCTATCATATGTTTGTTCCGGCTTATTTTGCAAGCCAATACTTTGTTTTGTTTTCATTTGGGGTATTCGAGTTGCTTCGAAGTCATATGTTGATTCCATATCTTTTCTAAGTGGCTTCTCAACTTATGGAAGTGTGATGATTTACTACAGAATTCATTCGTTCATCTTCGTTCGAATGTTTATTGTGAAGACTATATGTTGCAATTTCTATCCGTTGATTCTACTTATCTATTTGTCTATCAAGATGCTAACGGATGTCACCCTCTTCAGGATGGCTCCGCCAACGCGTCAGAATCCGGATCGCAATGAGGGGAGTCAAGCGAACCCTCCGCCACCACCTCCACCTTCGGAGGCATGGCAGGCTATCATGGCAGCCACCAACGCTAATGCTCAGATGATTCTGCAACTCTTGCAAGAACGTACTCAAGGGAAAGGCAATCAAGGCAATCAAGGTCAAGGCAACAATCAGTTTCACTTTGCTACACTCAACCAGTTTCTCGCAAATCAGCCCAAGTCTTTCAGCTACTGTGCCGAGGCCACGGATGCCGATGATTGGCTCGTGGACATCAACAAGCATTTTGAATGTAGCAATGTCAGGCCTGAGGACTATGTCAAGTTCGCTTCTTTTCAGCTCAAGGACCAAGCTGCTGATTGGTATCAACAATACAAAGATTCCAGAGGAGGTCGTGTGATCACTTGGACTGACTTCTGTCGGGACTTCAAAGCGCACCACATTCCACAAAGTGTTGTTGAGAGCAAGCGTGAGGAGTTCCACAATCTCAAGCAAGGCAACATGTCTGTGTATGAATACAACATCCAGTTTCAGAAACTTGCTCGCTTCGCTAAACAAGACGTTCCTGATGAAAAGAGCATGATCTATCATTTCAGAGGTGGCCTTAAAGAGGATCTGCAGTTAGCTCTCGTTCTTGTTGAGGCTAGTCAGTTTGATCAATTCTATAATATGGCACTGAAGCAAGAGGCTGATCAGCTCAAGTGTGAGGCTTCTAAGAAGAGAGTCAGAGACGCGGTTCAGTCTTCTTCTTCCTCACTTGTGACAGCTAAGCAACAGAAGTTCTGGTTGCCTCCTCCTCCTCCGTTTCATCAGCCTTACCAGCAGAAGAACGAAGGTGGCCATGGTTCTTCCAACTCTTCCAACTCTGGCTATCAGAACAAGTCTCAGAATCAAGCTCCAAAGTCCAATGCTCCTTATCACCGTCCACTCTCAGAGGTGACTTGCAAAAAATGTCAGCAGAAAGTTCACTATGCTAACAAGTGCTTCAACCAAAGGCGTCTGCCTCCTCCTCCTCCTGTCAGATCGTCCAGCAATGCAGTGGTCAAGCATAATCCAAATTCTGCAAAGGTGAACATGATGAATGCAGCTCAAGTGGAGGAATCTACTGATGTGATAATGGGTAATCTTCCTGTTAATGATATTCCTGCAGAAGTTCTTTTTGATACTGGTGCATCTATTTCTTTCATATCAAGACCTTTTGCATCCATGAATAATTTGCATACTATTGATCTGCCTAAGCCGATAGCGGTTTCCTCTCCGGGATTATTCATGAATACCAAAATGATGGCTCCCGATGTTTCTATCAAGATGGGCAATTATAAATTTCTGTCTTCTCCAATGGTCCTTGGTGACTCGGATATTGATCTAATTTTCTTGGAATGGGCTGGCTTTCTAAGCACAAGGCTCAACTTGATTGTGCTGCCAGGGAAATTCTTTTGACACACTCTTCTGAGGATGTGATTATTTTTGCCGCTCGTGATGAAACCATTCGGTTATTTTCTCTCAATGAGAAGGGCGAATTGAATGCCATCTCTCAAATTCCAGTCGTTTGTGAGTATCAAGATGTCTTTCCAGAAGAGCTTCCGGGTATGCCTCCTCATCGGCCAGTTGAGTTCGTTATCGAACTAGAGCCTGGCACTGAACCCGTTTGCAAGCGTCCATACAAGCTTGGACCCAACGAGCTGAAGGAATTGAAGAAACAGCTCGATGAACAAGAGCGTCTGGGTTTGATCAGACCGAGTTCTTCTCCATGGGGTTGTGGTGTTCTTTTTGTCAAGAAGAAGGATGGCACGGACCAACTTTGTGTCGACTACCGTCCATTGAACAAGAAGACAATCAAGAACAAGTATCCACTTCCCAACATCAATGAGATATTTGAGCAACTCAAAGGTGCTAAAGTATTCTCGAAGCTTGACCTTCGTATGGGTTATCATCAGATTCGCATTCGTGAAGAAGATATTCCCAAGACAGCATTCAGAACAAGCTTTGGTTCTTATGAATATACTGTCGTGTCTTTCGGCCTTGTCAATGCTCCTCGAGTATTCTCTCGGATGATGAATTACATCTTCAACCCCTATACCAATGAATTCGTTCTGGTGTATCTCGATGATATCTTGGTCTTCTCCAAGAATAAGAAGGACCATGCCAAACATTTGCGATTGGTGCTCGACAAGCTTAGAGAGTATCAATTCTATGCGAAGTTCTCCAAATGTGAGTTTTGGCTCGATGAAGTTCTTTTCCTTGGTCACATCATCTCTGCCTAGGGCATCGCTGTTAACCCCGAGAAGGTGTCCGCAATTGTGAATTGGGAACCTCCTCAGAATGTCAAGCAGCTCCGCAGTTTTCTGGGTCTTGCAAGCTATTGCCGAAGATTCGTTGAGAATTTCTCCAAGATTGCAAAGCCTCTTTCCAACCTCCTCCAGAAGCATGTGAAGTATGTCTGGTCTCTTGAGTGTGACGTTGCTTTCAACACTCTCAAAGAGAAACTAGTCACAGCTCCTGTCTTAACTCCTCCTGATGAATCCAAGCCGTTTGAAGTTTTCTGTGATGCTTCTCTCCAAGGTCTCGGTGATGTGTTAATGCAAGAGAAGAAAGTTGTGGCCTATACCTCTCGTCAGTTGAAGCCCAACGAGAAGAACTACCCCACTCACGATCTTGAGTTGGCGGCAGTTGTCCATGCATTAATAACGTGGAGACATCTCTTGTTGGGAAGACAAGTGGACATTTTCACCGATCACAAGAGTCTCAAGTATATCTTCACTCAGCCCAACCTCAACCTCAGGCAGACTCGATGGGTCGAAATCATTCAAGAGTACAATCCGAGTATTGAATATACTCCAGGCAAGGCCAATGTCATTGCAGATGCTTTAAGAAGGAAGGCTTATTGCAACAGCTTAATTCTCAAGCCTTTCCAACCGAATCTTTGTGAAGCTTTCCGCAAGCTGAATCTCCAAGTTGTTCCTCAAGGCTTTCTTGCCAACCTCATAGTATCGCCTACTTTGGAAGATCAAATTCGTGAGGCACAACTCCTTGATGCCATGGTGAAGAAGGTGAAACGTGGTATCGACAAGGGTCTTTCCAAATACAAGTGCTATCGCATTGATGACAGAGACACTTTATTCTTCGAGGACCGGATTGTGGTTCCTAAAGGTGATCTAAGGAAAGTCATTATGAACGAGGCGCACAATTCTCTCCTTTCCATTCATCCTGGAAGTACGAAGATGTATCATGACCTCAAGCAGTCGTATTGGTGGACTTGAATGAAGCGAGAGATCGCTCAATTCGTGAATGAATGTGATGTCTGTCGAAGAGTGAAAGCAGAACACCAACGACCAGCTGGTCTCCTTCAACCTCTTGCTATCCCAGAATGGAAGTTTGATCATATCGAAATGGACTTCGTGACTGGTTTTCCAATGTCCATGCGCGGAAATGATGCTATCTTCGTTGTCATTGACAAGCTTTCTAAAGTGGCTCATTTCCTTCCAATCAAAGAATCCATCACAGCAGCTCAGCTGGCAGAGCTTTACACCTCCAGGATTGTCTCTTTGCACGGCATTCCACAATTGATTTCTTCAGATCGTGGAAGCATCTTCACCTCTAAGTTCTGGGACTCCTTCCAGAAGGCCATGGGCACTAACATTCGTTTCAGCACAGCTTTCCATCCTCAAACTAGTGGCCAAGTCGAGCGAGTCAATCAAATTCTTGAAGATATGCTCAGGGCTTGTGTCATTTCCTTTGGCATGAAATGGGAAGATTGTCTTCCATATGCCGAATTATCCTACAACAACAGTTTCCAAGCAAGTCGGGCAAGGCCCCATTCGAGATTCTCTATGGCAGAAAGTGCCGTAGTCCTCTCAATTGGTCAGAGACTGGTGAACGCCAACTTCTTGGCAATGACTTAATCACTGAAGCTGAACAAATGTGTAAAGTCATCCGGGATAATCTCAAAGCCGCGCAATCGCGCCAGAAGAGTTACTATGATAGTAAGCACCGTGATTTGGCTTTCGAGATCGGAGACCATGCCTACCTCCGCGTCTCTCCAATGAAAGGCACTCGTCGCTTCGGCATCAAAGGGAAGCTTGCCCCTAGATACGTGGGTCCTTTCAAGATCATTGGCAAAAGAGGCGACCTCGCCTATCAACTTGAGCTTCCTTCCGACTTCGCGAACGTGCACGATGTGTTCCACGTGTCACAGCTCCGCAAGTGCTTCAAGACGCCTGAGCGTACTATCAACTTCGAAGAGATTGACCTCCAAGAAGATTTGTCTTATCATGAGCACCCCATTGCTATTCTTGAAGAAACTGAGTGCAAGACTCGCAACAAGTCAATCAAATTCCTGAAAGTGAAGTGGTCACACCATTCCGACCGGGATGCCACCTGGGAACGCGAGGACCATCTCCGTTCCGAATATCCGGAGTTCTTTCAGTCCTAGATCTCGGGACGAGATCCTCTCGTAGTGGTGGAGTGTTGTAACACCCCGCATGTAACTTGCCATATTTGTAACTCCGACTCTTGCCATTTCCGGCTATGTGTGATGATATTCCCTCCGTGGTCGGGTTTTGTCTTTCGTTTTGCATTTTGTCATGTCATGCATTTTCATATCATGTCATCATGTGCATTGCATTTGCATACGTGTTCGTCTCATGCATCCGAGCATTTTCCCCGTCCGTTTTGCAATCCGGCGCTCCTATCTCCTCCGGTGCACCCCTCTTGTTTTCTGTCGTGTGCGGGCGTCAAACTTTCTCGGAATGGACCGAGGCTTGTCAAGTGGCCTTAATATACCACCCGGAGACCACCGGTCAAGTTTCGTTCCATTTGGAGGTCGTTTGGTACTCCAACGATTAACCGGGCATCCGCAAAGTCCATTTGAGTGTCCAGCAAAACCCCCCTCAAAAACCAGCCCAAAACCCACCAAACTCTCTTCCATGTCTTAGGTCGTTCGATCACGATCGTGTGGGCGAAAACCGCACCTCATTTGGAGCCTCCTAGCTCCCTCTACCTATAAATATGTGAGCATCCCAAAAAATGAAACGCAGTCCAACCCTAACCCTCGTCCCTCTCCGCCGCCGGACACGTCCGGGCGGAGTCGGACGCGTCCACCTCCGCGCCGCCGCCACGTGTCACGCTGCCGTAAGCTGCCGCCGCCGAGGCCCGCCGG